>NC_073745.1:138968676-139268676 GCF_029784135.1 Toxorhynchites rutilus septentrionalis
AGAACAAATTCTTTCCAAACACCTGGAATTTCCTGACCTGTCGCACCGGCAGTTGGGAAAAATGTTGAACATTCACCATTCAACCGTCTCCAGAGTGTTGAAGCGGTTCCAGGAGCGGTTGACGTTGGACCACGACAAAGGAGCTGGAAGAAAATCGGGACCGGAGAACAAAAAGACGGAGGGAAAGGTGAAGCGGATGATTAAAACAAATCCCAACGTCTCAAGCCGTGATTTGGCTAAAAAGATCGGCATGTCGCAGAGCTACGTCCAGAATGCAAAGAAGAGAGCTGGACTACATACATACAAGGTACAGAACTTTCCAAACCGCGATGAGCGGCAACAATCGACAGCTAAAACTCGGGCACGGAAGATCTACGAGAAGATGTTGACAGAATGTGGCTGCTGTGTGATGGACGACGAAACGTATATAAAAGCCGATTTTAAGCAAATTCCGGGGTTGGAGTTTTTCACCGGCAAGAGCAAGTTCGATGTGGACGACAAATTTAAGAAGAAGAAAATGTCGAAGTTGGCCTCCAAATATCTCGTTTGGCAGGCCATCTGCTCTTGCGGACTGAGGAGTGAGCCTTTCGTGACAAAGGCGTGACAGTAAATGGCGAGATCTACAAATCTGAGCGCCTCGAGAAGCGCCTTCTGCCGTTCTTGCTGCAGCACGACGAAGCTCCGCTATTTTGGCCAGATTTGGCATCATGCCACTATTCTAAAAGTGTCCTGGAGTGGTATGAGGCCAGTTCTGTCCATTTTGTTCCAAAGAACATGAACCCGCCAAACTGTCCGGAGCTGCGCCCGGTGGAGCAGTACTGGACAATAATGAAGCGGGAACTTCGGAAGAGCAAGAAGACGGTCAAAGACGAGAAGGACATGTTAAGAAAATGGAAAAAAAAACTGAGAAACTGGTACCGGATGACACAGTAATGACTTTGATGGAGGGCATCAAGCGAAAATGCGTTCAAATTTACACTCAAGGCTCCATCGATTAACTTTTCTTTTGACTTTTGAAGTAAATATATGTATAAAACTACCCTAAAATTTTGGTTTGAATCTGAACATTATAAGAAAATTGGCATGACATTTTCGGTGTCGCAATAATTTCGTGTTCGCCCTTTATCTTTCATCAGATGGTTATATTGATTATTTCTGATTGTAGCAGATCTCTTTTATGTTCTAAGTTGAAACTTTTGGATATTGGGTTCAATTCCCAATCAGTCAAGGATCTTCCCGGGTTGGAAATATTTTTTTTTGACATACCTTGGAAAAAACTTCGGGCCTGAAGTTGAGACTATGACTATGTCAATGTAAATATGGATAAGAACATTGTTTGTTTTTCCGCAGTTTATGCCTATTTTTAATGTTCTATTGATAGATATTTATGCCTGCAACAGAGCCAGTTCGCTTTGACTTTGTTTTTATAATACTGGCTTCTTGATATGTTTAAAAATAAATCGTCCTGCTCAAACCTTTGTAGGGGTATGAGGTGGGCTATCATCATCTTTTCCTCTAGATGAATTTCTGTTTTGGCGGATTATTTGATGAAATGTGGGAATTGAGTATGGGAGGATAATTTCGTTACATTATGTAGACGTGACGTTTGTAGACTATTGATGTCTCCAGCTTACGTCATAAGGAACCATTCATTCTTTTCGCGGAAGCGTCATAATGTATGTTTGTCAGATCTACCACGGGAGTTGAAGAAAGTACTTCACGTATAATTCAAGCGAATTATGCTCCCATGTGTAATTGATTCAATCCAGTATTTGCGATTCTATCTGCTACCCTTTCTATTTGTCGTCTCGCGTTTGACATCCCCGTTTGGGACTTAACACTTTCGGCCTTTTCCACGTCGACATTGGATAACTTAGAGACGCGAAACTGCTTTTCCCCCTATCGAAACGACTGCTGGCTTTTTTTTCCCTATCTTAGAGCGGATAACGAAGCACCGACACGTGGGGGCGAAACGCTTGATTGCGCTGAATATTTATTAGCAGAGCAATCAAAAATTGATACTCCTTCGAGAATTGATGGCATCGAGTTTTTCTTTATTATCTTGGCAACCATTGCTGCTGCTCCGCCGCCAGTCACAACACTTGAAGGTGATGCAAAGCAGCATCAGCCGCGGCGGATGGTTATTTTACCAGCGAGCAAGCGAGGCGATCATACCAACATTCAGTGAATTCCCCAGAAGAGAAGAGAGCCATCGTTCGGTATGTTTGGTGTTTTATTATCGATTCTGGATTGAGTTATGAGCGCGAAATTTATTTTATCAAGCTCCTTTCAGCGTCTTCGGAATCTGTTTGTGGGGGGAGCCAGTAGCGCCAGACGTTGGATGTTTTCACTGTATGTTCAATACGGATTTGGATCGAAATTTTGCGATGCTGGAGCCGCTGCTCCCCAACGCAACGCGGACCTTGAAAAGTCTGGTAACCATTGAGATAAGGCGAATGAACGATAGGAGAAATTGCCTCCAGGACGGACTCGGAATCGAATGTCGCTGCCAACCAACACTCACCTTGTTCGGGTATCCGTTGTATCGGAGCAGTTTCTTACAGCATTTGCCCCGGCTTTCGAAGTAAATTTCCGAAGGTGGCCTCGGAGGGGTGTGGTGACCCATCGCGCAGCATCCAACGTTCGTTGGCGAGGCAGGTGGATGCAGGAGGGTAGCCGGCAGCGGAGGGTTGCCTTTGTCTATCGTCGCGATTGTGGAGGGCTTGAACTCCATTGTGGCGCTATTGTTCTCGCCTGCGACGCGAGAGGCCTTTAGGTGGGGAACCTGGAAGAAAAGAAGGATGGTAGGGAAATTGCTCAGTTTACATAATAATACGCTTCGATAAGAAGATTGATGTCAAAATGTGGCAAACTTCGTGGACAACTTTAAGTTGTCCCCTACTAGTGGCATCGTTTATAAGGTTGCTATGGATACATTTCTGAGCTGCCCTTGGTTCTACTAAGCGATGCCCTAATTGTGTCTTGCGAATGGCGATCTATCGCATTGCTGTGCTGCCAGTCAGTTCCCGGTCGGTCAACATGTTTTTCTTAGGCCAAAGGCCACACAGAAGTGCATCGTCAGAAAGCGAGGCACACACTAGTCACTGTATCCAAGTGAATGAGAAAAAAAATCCTAGCGCAGAATATATGTACACAAACGACATCATGAGAGTAAAGCAGCACCAGCATGTGTGCATCGTCAAGAAAAATTTGCATATAAATAAGTTATACTCCGCACAGCATGCAGCTCAGCCTGGGATCAGATCGTGTGCTTTGCGAAATGTGTGAGCTCAATGAAAGAAGGCTAACCTCCGCCCCCACAACTGCTGCTGGGGCTGGCTGGCAGTATATAGCAACGGAATCTTTTACGGCCTTTGCTGCAGTGCTCCTTCCAGCAGGCGAGATATATGTACACGTTTTGGATACACCGCCGGGCGCTCTATTTCCTCGTACCCTATGCTGCGGCAAAATTGAAACAAATCCCAGAGGGCATTTTTGCCTGATTGAACCAAAATGTCGTTCGTTCGTTCGTACGACATGGAAAGTAACGAAACTTTTCATTCATATACACAGGGAGCAGTTTCCAAGTTGGGCAAACAGGGTGAATTAACCGTGTCACCGTATAGTAAATTTTATTGAAGTAAATCGAGAACTTGTGTACAAAGGGAATAAATAGTTTCATGGATGCTGTACACAATGGGTTCTTTATGCAATAAATGAATCTTGCGAGCATACATGGATCATTTAGGATGGTTTGAGAATATTTAGTGTCTTCTATTCGAGGAACGAAGGATTAATGGTGAAATTTTATCAGGAACTTTGTCACAATTGGTTCTTTTGAACTAGTTATTTCTCAGGGAGATCCTCAGTTGATGTGTTATACTTTCCTAGACAATGATACTAATGATACTTACATACTCTTCAAGGGGGGGGGGGGGGGTACGGTGGCGTCTGCCAAACAAATGAAGCACAAATTTCTGCGTTACTAGAGAATTACTCAAGCAAATGAAACCAAATTAAGCATATGGAGGTTTAAGGGTGCAATAAATGATTCTATGGTGGTTAGACACTCCACCCCCTCTCTTAGGGGGAGTCTGCCATACAAATGAAACACAAATTTCTGCATAACTCGAGAATTAATCAAGCAAATAAAACCAAATTTGCTAGGCTACGTAACGGAGAAACATGTTATTTGCAAGTGGTTGAAAAATCTTGAACGAGAATTGTGTCTGAAAATAATCGGATATTATAATGTCGAGTTTTGGTAGAAGTACAAATAATTTTTTAGTAAACGGTAATTTTAAAGGGTAGATTTGAAGATCAATCAATGAATAATTCTGCGATTGGACCCATGAACAGCGCTTAGTAAGAAAACGTGGATGTGATAACGAAAAATAAATTTTGGGCGAGACGAAGTTTGCTGGGTCAGCTAGTATATCATAAAAACGAAAGTTCCGAATCGTTCATTCTAAAAGTCGCGTAGGATTTTTTAGTTATGATACGATTTGCGATTAAATGCCCCTCTAATTTACTCCAGAGTTTGAAAAATCGACTAGAAAAAAACGGCTGAACGTATCAATATGAAACGTTCACAATTGTTTAGGGAGTACACTAGGTTAAAAATATTCCTGTAAAGCACTATAAAAATAATATTTTTGGCCCTTTTTTTTCAAACGATGCAAAAAATTTAAATGCTTTTAAACGGTTTTATTTAGCTTGCCCTATTTGTGTCTTTGTAACATGTCTGTCCTACATTAATAAAAATTTGATCCCCTTCCTGTTGACCGATTGATCTGAAATTTGGAACACACCTTTATCCCTGCAGTCACTATTAAACTGCGTATTTCATGATCTTGAAAATCCAAGATGACGGACGCTACAAAATGGCGGATTGCATATTTTCTCAAAACCTCATCTATATGGGTATCAAATGAAAGGGCTTGATTAGTGGAACACATTTATTTATGAAAAATGCAAATCCAAAATGGCCACCACCACAAAATGGCGTCATATACAGGTCGAACTCGATTATATGTGATTCGATTATATACAATTTTGAACTCGATTATATACAGTTTGTGCAAAAAATATTTTTTCCATGTTTCAAATATGGCTTATTTCAAGAAGAAATGTAACTTTTCAACGTTAAGGTGAATTTTAAGTGGCTATTACATGTACAGTGGGGTAAAAATAGCGATTTTTGAAGATTTTGCTTTAATTTTCACCAGGATTTTTTTCATCATCATATTCATCTATCACCTCCTGAGAGAATCTGGATAAATTTATTTTTTTCATGTGAGAAAGTTGTTTTCTTCCTTTAGGGGATGAATCAAAAGTTTCCTCTTCTATTTTCAAAAACTGAAAAATACATGCAATAAACAAATAAAAAAAATTGTTTGACTCGATTATATACAGGATTTGATTATATACAGTGAAAAGAAATCAAAAACTGTATATAATCGAGTCCGCGCTGTATATATTTTTTCAAATATCCAAAATGGCTACAAAATGGCAGATCCCATATTTTCTCAGAATCAATATAGGTATCAAATGAAAGGGCTTGTTTAGTAGATCGCATTTATTCATAAAAAAAATTACTGCCACCACAAAATGGTTTAACCCTTTGCGGTCGTATTAAATTTGGACATGGGTGTCGTACTGGTCGGAATTATTTTTCCTTGAGAAAGCAGTGATACATGCAAGATAATGAAAAAAAAAACATTTTTTAAATTTTTTTTGTGTACCATATATATGTATTAACCTAATAATGTATATCAATGTAATGTTTTTTATATAAAAATTACATTTTCTAATTTGTCTTCGTGTGAAATCTTTCGAAACAGTCTCCAAGAGGTAATCATATGAAGTATAATCAATACATAATTATATTTTTATTATACGTTGAATATGAGACACTTTTGCCATTAATGTAATAAATGTGTAATCAATGCCAGAAATGTGTATCCGGAAAGATCAGCACTTTTCACTTTTAACAAACAAAGATTTTTTTACATGATATTATTCAAATGACATAAGACACTTATGCAAACAATTATTCTGTTCTTTAAAAACAACTACTTCAACATAATTTAAACCAGTACTTACTCAAATAATGATTTCTGGGTGTCCGAAATAATCAGAACTTTTCATATGAGACGAACAAAGATTTTGTCGCTTGACACACTTTTACGATTATTCAAATAACATGAGACATTTATGCTAACAGTAGTTCTGATACTCATTAACAATTTTTTCCATCACACCAAAGTGTTATAATATCTAAATTCTGCTGTAATGATTTTTGTCACACATTTCTATGAATTCAACGCACTGTGCGTTGTTTTGTGTGGGTGACTACTTTGATTAATATTGAGTACCGTTATCTGTTACTTATAGGAGCACCGTATTGATTCGTGAAAAGGTTCACTAGACATCGAGCCTCGTTTAGGAAAAACATAAACTGATACTTAGTTGAGTAAAAAATAAGATTAGCACGGTTTCTTGCTGTGGTGGCTGAGAGCAGACAAGCGACCACAAAGAGTTAATATATATATTTTTTTAAAAACCTCATCAATATGAGTACCAAATAAAAGGGCTTAACTAGTAGAACATTGTTATTTATAAAAAAAATCAAATCCAAAATGATTAAATGGTTTCATTCAGCTTGACCTGTTTGTATGTACAGTAAACTCTTCCTAACTCGATGTTCTGTATCTCATCAGACCGTAACTCGATGGATTTCTATATATTAAAGGGTGTGTCACATCAAATTGCATCACGGAAAAAACGCTGTAGAAATTCGCCCAGTAGACCGTTCCTTTTGAAAATTTTAGACAGTAAAATAAAAGCTATTAAACAACTTTTGGCATTTTCTTTTTATTCATACTTCGAGCCCAAGCCCGTATGCTCGCACCTTCCTCTTTACCCCGTTCATAAGGTTCTGTACAACGTCAGGTTGTAGTTTTTTTTGAACAGAAATCCATTTTCTCTTGAAGTCCGCCTCCGATTTGACAACTTTTGGGTTCTTCCGGAGGGCCTGCTTCTTAATCGCCCAACATTTCTCTATTGGGCGAAGCTCCGGCGCGTTGGGCGGGTTCATTTCCTTTGGCACGAAGGTGACCCCGTTGGCTTCGTACCACTCCAACACGTCCTTTGAATAGTGGCACGAAGCGAGATCCGGCCAGAAGATGGTCGGGCCCTCGTGCTGCTTCAATAGTGGTAGTAAGCGCTTCTGTAGGCACTCCTTAAGGTAAACCTGCCCGTTTACCGTGCCGGTCATCACGAAGGGGGCGCTCCGCTTTCCGCAAGAGCAGATCGCTTGCCACACCATGCACTTTTTGGCAAACTTGGATAGTTTCTACTTGCGAATCTCCTCCGGAACGCTGAATTTGTCCTCTGCGGAGAAGAACAACAGGTCCGGCAGCTGACGAAAGTCCGCTTTGACGTAGGTTTCGTCGTCCATTACCAGGCAATGCGGCTTCGTCAGCATTTCGGTGTACAGCTTCCGGGCTCGCGTCTTCCCCACCATGTTTTGCCTTTCGTCGCGGTTAGTAGCCTTCTGAACCTTGTATGTACGCAGGTCCTCCCGCTGCTTGGTCCGCTGGACGAATGAACTTGACAAATTCAGCTTATTGGCGACATCCCGGACCGAACTTCTCGGATCACGTCTAAACTGCTTAACTACGCGCTTGTGATCTTTTTCACAGACGGAGCATCCATTTTTCCCGTTCTTCACCTTCCGGTCGATGGTTAGGTTCTCGAAGTATCGTTTTAGTACTCTGCTGACCGTGGATTGGACGATTCCCAGCATCTTACCGATGTCCCGATGTGACAACTCCGGGTTCTCGAAATGAGTGCGCAGGATTAATTCACGACGCTCTTTTTTGTTCGACGACATTTTTCCAAATTTACGAAAAATTGACAGTGAAGCATGGCCAACGTGATCTATACACTCTTATCTGATTATAAGCGAAAGCTGAAGATATAATTCCTAAAAATTAAATTTCTACAGCGTTTTTTCCGTGATGCAATTTGATGTGACACACCCTTTACTATATATACTATATATAGTAATGTCTGTGGGGTAGGTACCATGTATGATTTGAAATGATGAAATGATTTGACTAATAGAATACAGTGCATCATGAAAATATTCCTAGGAAAATTAGGTAAGAAATAAAAAATTTAAAAAAAGTTGAATTGTTTCATTATAGAGTAATATGCTAATGATACAAATAATGTACTAAAAACTAGAAAATAAAATAAGTGAAAAAAAACCTTTTTATGTTAAACGGTCTCTTTGTGTTTAAACATGATAATAATACAGATAATGTACTAAAAGTTAGAAAATAATTAGGCAAGTAGCAGTTAGCGATTATCATACCCTTTCTTTCATTAATCAAAGACATTGATAAAACTAAAATAAAACTGTGGGGCACGTTGGATTTTCATTATCCGCTAAATCGATTTTTCATTTCTTCCCGATATTGTTGACTGCACACACCATGATAAAAATATGTACGTAAAATATTCTAATATTTGAAAGTAGTAGCTTTAAAATGATGCACATCCCATCGATATACGTTGATTTTTCACGAAGTTACAGCATATCAAAAATCACTTAATTTTTCAGACTTCGCGCTAATCGAATCGAATAACATCAATATTTGAAAAAATATAACTATTTTCTCCACTGCTGATATACTTTCCTTATTTGGTGAGCAAAGATTCATTCCGAAGTATGGATGATGAATTCAAAGAAAAACGGAATATTGATTTCTCTGCAATTTGTAGGTTTTTGGAAAAAAATATGATCAGAAGATCCCTGCAAAATTCTCTCAATGGCAAAAACATCAACTCTATAGCCAGCATAAAAAATACGAGAAAACAAACATTTTCTGAGAGGAAATAATTTTTAAGCTGCGTGAAAAATGGCAAAAGATTCTAGGACAAAATAATAAGAATGTAGAATATAGGAGAAAATTGAATATCTATATAAATAAAAATGATTCGCCAATTGTGTTGCTAAGCACGAAACCCGGGGACGGAATCTTCCGGTTTTAGCCATCTTTATTTTGTTGTACTTGTCTTTGTACTCCTTTATCTTCTATCTATCTATCCATGTAATTGAAAATAGATCGCCAAATGTGTTGCTTAAGCGGAAAATCCGAGGAAGGAATCGTTCGATTTGAGCCGTCTTTATTTTGTTGCATTCGTTTCTGCCTATGGATCAATTATACGAAAGTACTGAATATAGAAATATATACGGAAAGAATGTTGGTGTGAAGCGAAAATGTTAATGGATTCTCAGGTGGAATAATGCGCTTTGAAAATAAAATATTATAATGACGAGCTTTGGTAGAAGCACTGAGAAATTTATAGTATAAGGGAATTTTGAAGGGCCAATTATAAGTTCAATCAATGAAAAGTTCTGCGATTGAACTCTCGAACGTTCGCTCAGTAAGAAAACGTGTATTCGTATCAAAAAATCAATTTTGGGTGGACGAAGTTCGCTGGGTCAGCCAGTATGTGCGAAAAACGATGTTTTTGTTTTTCCAAATATCCACAAGAACTTTCCGGACAACCCAATATAAGCTATCCTGATTTCTTCCTGATTTTTATTTTCATTTTTCCTGATTTTTGAAAATGATGATTGGCAACCCTGATGCCAACGTTGAGAAAAATGGATATCTTTTGATTGTGCTCCCCCAAAATAATTCCGATCATTCTGTACTTTACTTACTGTATAACAGAAATACTAGGAATATTTTTTAGGACGTCTAAATTAAAACTTATTACAACTTGTGCTGTATTAAACAACAAACACTTTATCGAAATCAATTACAAACATATCATGAATGTACTTTTCGGGCATTGATTGAAGCAACATTATTCATCCATATTCCGGAATCCGATCGAACTTAGGGTTCGAACGGATTTTGCAAATCTATTCGACTCAACTCCAATCGACATATGCAAATGTGGCAACACCGCTTTGTGAAGCAATTCACTCTTAAAATAGCAGGTCCGAAGGCAGTTTTAAGTTGTTGAAATTTGAATGAAAATGACTACATGATGTTACTTAAATACTTAGAAAATGTAGTCCAGTAGTAACTCCTTACTCAACTATTTTCATCTAACTTTCCTAGCATTTCCGCTGAATCTTTTTCAGTAATATAAGATCAATGTCAGATGGAATTGTCGTTCAAAGTTCACCACTTTCCGAAAATGTGATACTCTATTACGTAGAACACAAATTTTATACGAAAAAAGGAAATTTTTATTTTAAACTAGCGTACCCGGCATACGTTGTTCTGCCATATGAATTACTTCTGGAGAATATTTTGGGTTTTGAAAAAAAAAACATACCTAATGTATTTTAAGCGTGTTTGAATGTTTTAACGATCTGTAAAATTAATCATCGATAAAAAGAACGAATGATACGATTTGAACGGAAGTTGGTATGATGTTTCTTGATGCAATGTATTTCATTAACGTAACTGATATGTTTGATCTCTCAAAAGTTAAATGTAACGAGAAAAAAAAATAATATGTTTATAATACGTATATGAAATAAAGAAAATTAATATTCATTTCGTTCAAATGCTGTTTCGTTGGAGGAAAATACGCGTTTCTCTTTTTCGATATGCATGGCTAAATTTATAACTGCTAGGTCTCGTTCGCGAATTGGGAAACCAAAGATACGCCAGACAACATTAGAGCTGATGTATCGTTTTTATTTGGAACTGCATTACTTCGTTGTTGTCGAGGAGTATCACACAGCCGCATTGCTTCCTGTATCCACGGACTTGCAATTGTAATAATTGCTCTTTGCTCAGCTGAGGCGAATACTACTAAACGATTTTCAATTTCAATGTCTGCGTTGTTAATATTTGTGAATGACATTATCAGTATTTATTCGTTGATATATTAGATCCCCTCCTGCGCTTGCGATCGTGTTGTTGGTGAAATCTCTAGGAAGATGCTTTGTACATATGCCATCTACCATGGAAGGCGATAGAAGTTTCGAATTACCGCATAACAGTATCGAATAGTTATTCATATTCCGGAATCCGATTGGTTTGAAACTCGATCGAATTTCACGATCACTCGATATCATTTAAATACATAGAAGACATAGCCCTGACCCTAACATAACTTTTTAGTTTATAATTTCCTTGCATTTCCACCCAAACTTTATCCATAACATAATAACATTATCGTCTGACAAAACTTTCGTTCAAGATTTTTCCACAATTGCAAAGAATGTGTTTCTTTTTCACATCGAACACATGTTTGATATGTAGGATAATTTTCATTAACAAATTTGTTTTAAAAGTGTCTTTATTCCTTTTGAATATCCATTTTACATTTCTGTTTCACAGAAATGGAACACGGAGCTCAATGTTGTCTATGTCGAATTGCGTCGCAAGGTTGACACATTTGTACAACTCGGTTGGGCTTGAGTTGAACGGATTTCAGAATGCAAAATTGCAATCCGTTCGGATAATTTTGACTCTGACGCTGTGTCGGCGTTGCTCATGATAGCGTTTCCCAGGTGAATGTATTCTTCCTCACTCCACTTATATTGATTAAGTCGCAGAAGTCGCAATCGTTCGCTCTCTACCTTCGCGTGTCGACCATGAATTGTTGGCACAGCTCACGATAATGACATAATGGCATCATACGATACACGTAATATCCATCGAGCGCACTTCTTTGTTTTATACGTCTGATTTTGGTTTGGTATAGAAATCTAAACTAAGTAATACTAAAAATGATGCAAGTAATACTACGATGAGAGGGCGATCGTTGGGAATGTTAGTGCTATTGAAGAACAATATGGAGAGAGTCGTATGAATGATGTGCGTCAACGATGAACTCCAGATTATTGTTTTTTCATCGAATCACAATTTCTTGCGTCATTGTGCAGACACCTCCTATGATTCTGGAAACGTTTGAGCACTGAATCTAGACACGTGCTCCTCAGAAGATGTTTTATCAGAGTTGATGACAATACACTGCGTTTCACAACTATACTGCCCATGATTACATAGGAGACGTAATCGACAACACCATTAACGCGTTTTTGTTGTTTTTTGACCTACAAGCATAACCATGCAAATTTCCGATGAAATGATCTGTCCAGTTGATGGATATTATCGGCAAAAAGAGGGCCTAGGTGATTTTGCGGATTAAAACATATTTTTTCCATTTGGAAAACGCTTGCGTCTATTTATGCGGACAATTAATCGTGTCAATGAACATTTCTCCGCATAGTTAGACGTAATCACCAGGTTGCTCTGTTTGTAGCGTTAGTTTTTACAATTCTGATAATAGTCAAAACGTCTCCGTCGGTAGTTTCAGCTGTTATCGGATAAAATCGAAAAGGTTTGGAAGAAATTTAGTGAAATGTCTGGAAAAGATGTTCTTGATTTGTTGCGAGTCTATGATAGGTCTTTCTTCCCTGAAGAATACTCTGGGATATGATAAGAACAGCAGGTTCGTGTTTTCTCAATTAATTAAATTTTGTGAAGGCAATCTGCAATGTTGGTAATTTTAGCAACATGATTTATCGATATCACGATCAATCGCATAAAGATGGTGTGGTGACTAACTCCAACGGTATGAGTAAATGCTGACTATGTGGAATAATTCAATGTTGAATCCGAGGAGTTATAATGTTAAGAACCAATATTATTTTATATTACTACTGATCTGATTGTTTCATTATCTACTTGAAGATTCAAATGCAGAAATTTAGGTAATTATAAGATTGAAAAACACAATTGCTTCTCTTTGTTCATCGTGTACAGAAAATAGTAATTATAGCAGCGTTTCAATGGTTTCTTATATTAATCTATTAGGAAACACTAAGTTATAAAACAATATCGTGACAGACATGTTTGGAATGTGATTCAAATGTAGATTTAGCTTATAGCACATAATACTGACAATTGTTGATTTTTGAACGATGTATGAAAGCTGTATGGAACTACGTCTGTTATGCGGACAAACAGTGATTTTTCGAAAACGTTTTTTCGAAATTGCCCAAATGTTTTCGAACAAAAAATGTTTGTTTGCATGTTCAGCAAACGTATTACATTGTGTAGAATGCGAAACAGCGAAAAAGTCGATTTTGTTCATTTTGTCATTTACGTCTCCTATACAAACATGGACAGTGTAGAATCACTAATTTTTTCTAAGTTTCGAGAGATATGTAAGAAGTCGGTTGAATGGAAGTATACAGTGTAGGATATAACAACTATCTTCATTTGAAATACTGGCCATTTGAACTTTATTGTTGTGTTCAGGTGCGAAACATTCAAAAAACAAAAATTTCAGTTTTTCATAAGTATAGAACCAGATGGAAAAATTCTCACTCCTTTACAAAATAAACGTCAATTTCACATGAATTACAATTACAAGTTTCTAATTCGTAGGTCATATTTAGTTCTCAATAAGTTCAAATAACCCATTCGGGGTGTATTTGACCAAGCTGCGTCATGTTGTAGTGTGTATTTCGTTCTACGCAGAGGATACTGCTCGTTTAAGCTCTTCAAATCACTCATATTGCTTGTAACCTGCATCTACTATTCGTACGATCACTCCTAATAAGTTCTTGATAGAATACTTGTAAATACTTGTAAACTAGCTGACCTGTCCAGAATCTGAAGCCCTTATTTATCAAACCATGCCACGACTTTCGGATTTTATGAATTGATGCCAAACTACCCAATTATCACATTGTTTTTGATGAAAAAAACAACAGTAAATGATTCTGAAGTACTTCTTTGCACTTCTGACTGTTCATTCGTGTTGATGGTAAGCCCCTAAACCAGGCCTTTTTTGAGAAAATTCTCCCCAAACCATAAAAATCGTATCTCCAAAGCTGCGAGTCCAAAAACTAATGTGGAAACTTATACCATGTGATTTCACTTTTTATGAGAACTTCTTTGATAAAAAGAAATCCAACTTGAATAGAATTTCTTCACAGTGGAAGGACTTACGGAACGTGTTATTTAGTTTTTCAGCTTGTAATTTTGCAACCATCAAACTGCCGCCAGTTTTAAGGCTTGAGGAGAATATTTTCAAAGCGGCCTGGTTCAGATAGCTTTTCATCAACACCAATGTACAGTCAGTATACTTCATTGGCACAATGAAGTACTTTAGAATCATTTACTGTTGTTTTCGCATCAAAAACACCTTGATAATTGGGTAATTTGGCATCAATTCTTAACATCCGGGAAGTCAAGGCATGGTATACTGAACAGGGGCTTCAGATTCTGGACTGGTCAGCATGTTTACCAGATCAAAACCTATCAAGAACTTATGAGGAGTGATCGTAGGAATGGTAGAAACACCTTACAAGCAGTATGAGTAATATGAAGAGCTTAAACGAGCAGTATCCTCTGCGTAGAACGAAATACACACTACAACATGACGCAGCTTGGTCAAAACCACCCCGAATGAAACGAAATACGAAACTTATTGTAATTCATGTCAAATCGACGCTAATTTTGTAGTAGAGTAAGAGTTTTTCCATCTGGTTTATAGTTATGAAACACTAGAAATTTTTGTTTTTTGAATGTTTCGCGCCTGAACACAATAATAAAGTTCAAATGGTCAGTTTTTTTAATGAAGATAGTTGTTATGTCCTACACTATATACTCAAATTCAACCGACTTCATACATATCTCTGGAAACTCAGAAAAATGAGTGGTTCTATAGTTATGAAACGCAGTGTATAAATAGTTCCAGAGACAGCGGTAGTTTCGGCAATATTTCTAAGAAATCGCCATCACATGTCTTAGAAATCTTGGAATATTCCTATAAGAAGATCTTGCTCTAAAACGTCGTAGAATGATAGCGACTTTCGAGCAAATTGTTCCAGTTTTTGTTCATCCTTCTGAATTAAAATTTTCGGTTGAATAATCGCAAAAAGTCTCATGAACGCACTAATGCCTTTCTTGCGAGTGATAAGTTCTTCTTTGAATTTATCCTAACATTTGTACAACACCTCCTGTGCTAATGTGCTAATGTGCTAATTCAAAATATCTTTCCTCCGCAATGATCTATAAGGAAAGTAATAACTCTGCAAAAATGTAGAAAAAGTAAACATACGACTGCATCAGTCTAATCTCCGCATAATTTCCTTCCGTTTATCACTCTCTCACAAATGGCGCATGTTATCGCATTAAAGTCCTTCCAAATCGTAATCTACATTCAGTGCCTACAGGTTGGGATTTTGCACCTGTTAAACACATATCTGGCTCAGGCAAACACTAGCGAAATCGGGTGTGTTTAGAATTTCCACTCAGAAGCATCAGCAGCGGTTGACGAACCCCAAGGGTCCATTATTCAAATGAGACAAGTTTAAGCCAGCTACTGCGAGAAAGAGGGAAAAGGATTTTCGGTTGAAAACTTCCGTTTGGGAGTGGATGATTTTTTTTCCGCAGCCGTGCGTGTGTTAGGATGTACAATGTTAAGCGAAGTTTTGTTGTTATAATGTGGAATATAGCGTGTTAATTCTGTTATTCGTCTATACTTGTATATAAATGAGTACGACTATATATACACGTGTTGCTTTACATTCACATATAATTCCAGGTTGCTTGGAATAATAAATTATTTATCATCCATCATTTAGATTAATCTTTAGAAACTTAAATTGAATAGATTTATGGTTCAAAATAGAATGTATAAATTTTTTTGTTACTAGCTGACCCGGCGAACTTCGTCTCATCAACAATTTATATTTTCATTTAAATAATTTCGAACACTCAAGTCCCCACAGAAATTATTTTTCTGTACGTGATCTATATTCGTAGTATATATATATTTTTTAAGACATACCTGAACAAGACTAAGACGCATCAAACCTGATACTGACTGTTGAAATCCGTTGCTCCGTTCTTGAGTTAAATCGTGAGGAATGGACATCAAATCAGTTTTATTTATATAGATACTAGCTGACCCGGCAAACTTCGTCCCGCCTAAAATTTGTTTTTTGTTATCATTACCTTCAAACATTCACGTTTTCTTTCTATGAGCAAATTCATGGGTTCAATCGCAGAACTGTTCATTGATCGATCTTCTAATCGACCCCGTTGATTTTACCTTTTACTATAAAATTCCTAGTATTTCTAACAAAACTCATCATTTTAATATCAGATTATTTTCAGACACAATTCTCGTGCAAGATTTTGCAACCGCTTGCAAATAACATGTTTCTCTGTTGCATGGAATAAATGTTTTATACAGCAAATATAATAGAATAAAAACAGCCTTAAATCGGACAATTCCTTCCTCGAGTTCTGCACTTATCAACACATTCGGCGATACTTTTTTATTGGTATAGATAGAAGAAGATATAGGAGTGCGTTTCATCACATTAAAATCCATTTCCAGTTTCGAAAAAAGGTCAATTTCGCTAGCGCAAACACCAAATGGAATAACAGCACTTGTCACTATGTAATTGTAGAGCATATGGGAGTTAAATTTTCCGAATTTTCCTTTTTTCCTTCAGAGTTTTCTGAAAATTTTCAGTTGGCATGTTTGGTTGGAATATTTTTGGTTGAAATATGTGTAATATTTTTATGGGACCCCCTCTCCATTCCAGAGGAGGGAGGGGTGTCATATCATCATAGAAACATTGCTCATGCCAAAAAACCCTCACCTCCCCTTAGATAGGGCGGTGGAGTGTTTAACCACCATAGAAACATTTATTGTACCCTAAAACCACAATATGCCCTATTTGGTTGCATTTGCTTGATTAATTCTCGAGTTATGCAGAAATTTGTGTTTCATTTCTATGGCAGAAACCAACTTTTATGGCATATAAGCCTGACGCAGATAACACGCATTAAACCTGATACTTACTGTTGAAATCAAATCATCAAATTTTCTAAAAAATGACTTTCCAGTTCTTCAACTTTCCGAATGTTTTTTATACTTTTTTTTGCCATATAAACCTGATGCAGACTGAGGCACTTCAATCCTAATACTGACTGTTCAAATCCGTTGCTCCGTTCTTGAGTTAAATCGTGAGAAACGGACACCAAATCATATTTATTTATATAGATTGGCTTTTAATAACTTCACACTTCAGTGGCACTGCTAGATTGCTGATATAACATGGGTTATTAGTGAAAAGTAATTTCGGCATATTTTATTTATCGTAAAGGTGAAAATGGTGTCGGCATTTTAGGCTACGACTCTATACTTCAGTATATTTTTCCTTAAGTTCAATACACTACTCCCAGCGATTCTGCAATTTATATATCCCATATCATAAGTGGTTTTCCGGTGGACCTCGAAACCAAGTAATGACTAGCGATAGAATTTGTTTTCAGTGACATTATTTTTGTGACTTTAAAATTAAGGAAGCAACTTTCACGGAAAACAAACGAGCGTTATTTCTATAATCCCAACCCTTAATATTAATGTGAACAAGAGCTGTCCATGAAATTAGATACAGTCAATAACTTTATATCGTTATCCGTCGTTTCGCCAGAATGTGAAGCTGCTCGTTGTTAGAAAATATCTCATTTCTGGGAAAGTTTCCTTATGAATAATGTATCTCGTCGTCGTCGTTGTTGTTGTTGATGCGAGTGCTTTTAAATGTGCAAAGCTGTCTGAACATGTTTTTTTTGTTATACTTCCAGCTCGGTGACCTCTGACCGCACAGTATATGCAGCGAACTTTGGCCGTGGCCAATCTGCGCTTGTTTCTATTTTGTATTTGCACAAATTTTGTACACTAGCAAAAGCAAGTCGTCCTTCGACAAATATTCCATTCCACGTTAAAGCCCCCGACCCAAACCTAAACCTAAACCTAAGCCACCCGGCATCATACTAAAGTGACATAACCTCCCACCCCCCTGACATGAAGCAGTTCATGTTTGTCCCCGAGGACCGACAGTGGAGCATTCTTAATTTTAATATTGTTCGTCCTAATGTTTAACGTTCGTTGCCCGATTCTGGCCAAGACCAACACTGTCTGAATGAGTGGAAATGCGATGTCGTCAATATGCTCAGTTTAATTTCATTATAAAGTTTTATTTTACGGGACCGAAATTATCCGCTTCTAGAGCAACTAGGAACGAGTGGATAACACGTTGATATGACTGTGATATATGCATGAGACGACGACATCCCCCCCCCTATTCCTCCTTCCACTGGATATGAGGACGATATGAGGCAGGGGACGATGATTAATTATGATGCAATGTGTGTTTGGCGAAGACCAGCAGATTTTAAATGCTACATTGAGATACGCGAACCACCACTATTTGCATATGTGTCCTTGCATATGGTGCTTCGAAAGTTTTTGGGTTCTGCTTTATGGTGCAGCTACACCTCGCCCACATTGGGTAGCATTTTTCGTGGATGACGGTTGTTTTGGACAAGTGTTTGGTTGTACGTGTTTTATGAGCCAAAAACGTAATAGCAATTTGGCCCGAAAGTTTGAAGTGCTCTAAATAATATGTTTCGACATTTGGAACTCAACGACGGGAGTGCTTTCGGTTGAGATGGTGGATCGCAATGAATTATGATGTCTTTTTTAGTTTTGTACTCCTGTACTCCCTGTAGTACCAACCACTTAGTAATAGTTGTGAGTTTAAACGCGTACTTGAAGCATAGTAAGATAAATTCATATTCATATATTTCAATATTTGTATTTACGGAACACAGTTCGCAAAATAAGGTACACTAGATTTTACACGAACACAAAAATTAGAACTTATCAATCTCAATATCGGGTTGTTCGAGACGATATTCTTAAAGTGAAAAAAAAGTGATAGTGTGATAGTGATAGTGAAGAATCAAGGAGCACATGAGTGAGTTGTTGGTAATCGGTTGAAATTGTTGATAAGACTTTTCGCAGCCACAAATTTTTGTTTGTTTGTATTCTTCATATTTATTGCAGAGACAAATATATTTACAAACGAATATGATAACAAACAGTAATTCAGTAGTCTACACCTAGGATTAAGCCATTTTTAGAAAAGTAATATACAAATTGGTGGCAAGAAGAGAACTCCCAACTCACTCAGCAGTCTTATCAACTCAATGGCACAGAAATGGCGTGCCATGGCACGGTACATGGCACAGTGGACATCCGTACTTTAAGGGGTAGCCTGTCTGTTAGCCCGAAAAAATCGACGTAGCTAAAAGTATGAGGATATATTAAGCTAAAAGTATGAGGATATATTAAGTATTACTGTGCGAATTTTTGAACGTGTTTTTCTCGAAACCATGTTTTTTTCAGCTGGTGGTATCGATATCTCAGGATCTACTCGGTCGATTTGGCTGAGTGCTGAGTTTATTTTATCAACATGTGAAAATGAATTATCTAAATCCTTACATAGGCGCTTTGATATCTCATTTTTTCGATTTTTTATGATCTTCTAAACTGCGATTTGTCATGAAAAATAACTCATTTTTAGCAAAAATGGTCGCCATTTTGGCAATTTTCGGAATTTTCCAAAACCCCTATGTAATGCTTTAGGTATTGTCCTAAAGTTTCAAAATATTCATCATTCTGCAGCACCCCGTTGCTTCAGAAACGAAACCACCAAGCTGTCAACAGCGTAATAATCATTATTCGTGAACTCGAAAAATGATGAATACATCTACAAATATAACTTTAACAATAACCAAAATACCCGAACACTTGACTTTATCCCTAACATCTGGAAAAAAAATCACGAATATTCATTACTTTTCGACCTTCCAGACAGGGGTCTCTTCTTAATACATTTTGTATAATATTTTCCCTTCAAGGCAATTGTCTTTTTCAATTTCTTTTTCTTCTTTGGTTGTTTTTTAGATACTTCAAATTCTAAGGTTAATTATCCTTCACTAGAAATCGCCAGGATTTGTTTGGAAACATAGTATAGCGAAATTTTCAAAAGATAGAAGTTGGATGTCTAAGAACAAATTGTAGAGCGGTTAAACAACGTTAATTTGGTTGATATAAGTAATCATGTTTATTTTACCTTGTTTCTGCGTTTGTGGCCGTTGTTTATTTGTGCGAGGTGTATCTTCCACAACGAAACTTGTTGCCACAATGGGTGAAAAAATGTCCGAGTTTTTTGCAATTGGTGCAATGGTAAACCCGCGGTACAAAAATCGCAGTTACCCTGTATACGTTTTCTTTGAAGCTATCGATCTTCGTGTGTAATTTTCCCTATATCCTTATACCATCCTTCTCTTCCATTGTGAGTAATTGGCCCCCTTGCTATAAACAGTAAAATAAGTTGAAATGTAAATATACAATAGATATACGAATAGATTCAAGAATTGAGCGTGTTCTCAACATTGTAACAATTCCTTAAGGGGCTGTCCACATACCACGTGGACAATTTTAGGGGGGGTAGGGGGTATGGAAATGTCCACGCTTGTCCACGGAGGGGGGGCAGGGGGTATAGACTATGTCCACGTGGACACGAAAAATGAATATTTTTTCCAATAAATTACCGATACATTCTAAATTAAATAAAAACTGTTCCATATTTAAGAATTTTAAAACTTTCCGCCCAACTTGAGTATTCCGTACTTATCAATAAACGAATTGAGCTGCTTGAGAGTGCTTCATATATCATTGAACTTCTTTACTGAAATCCACATTCTAAAAATAACTCACGTAAACTGTGAGCGACCGAGATATTTTGTATGACTCTATAACTTTTATGGTTGCGGGCTATGCATAGACGTTCCTAGCTCAAATCTATAAAAATAAGCGATTCCATAATGGTTAAGTTTCCTTGATATTACACATATGGTTTTTTTGTCAAATACAATTTTCTATAGAGCTTGTATAGAGCTCTCGAGAACAATTAGTCTTAGGATAATAATGTCTGTATAGTTTTTCATGCAGAATTTCGTGTAAAATCATTCTTTCGCATTACTTTTCTCGAAAAGTTAGAACTTTTCAAAGTATTGGAATCCCGTCAATTTCTAAGGATATTTCATTTGCGTGACATGATCCATGCACAACTAGTCGTCAAACATAAATCAATTGACCCAGTATTCTATTTTTTTTCAGAAAATTTCGCATAGATTGCAGTTGTAAAACATTTGAATTGCTTGATTGAAGTGCCTTTTAGAAGTGAAAAAATACTTAAAATTTTTCGTTTTTTAAGGGTTTTATTATTTTCCCCTCAAAACTAGATGATAAATTTGATTGTTTCTATCAACAAAATTAAAGCTCTCCAACCCTTCTACAATCCCTTCCTCGACACTACAATGTTATTCCTATTGTTTTATTTTTCTTATTTATTTTTACAAGCTCAGTTACATAGGTTTAAAGGAGCCGAACTCCTTTAAACTTGTTACTAGTATATATACATTTTTCCTTAATTCTAATGTTAATAATATAGGAAACCGATTACTCGCGGTCGACTCGAGTTTAGAAAGGTGATATATTTTCTTCAGGAAAAGGAGGGGATATGAGGGGATTCGTATTGTTTTCTTTCACTATTTAAAATGTTCTACAACAGAATATTACGGAAAATTTTCTCATTTTTCAAATGAATTAAATTAAATTGTTCTATGTAGCGTACTTTTGAATTGGGATCAATTTAAGGCAAAAAATGAGTCTCAAGGAATGTTCAACTTTTATATTTGAGATTTGAGCTCGATTTCATAGTTGGGAATCAAAGAAACGTGAGTTGTCTGATGTAATTCTTCCCCGCGAGCGCTTTGGAAGTCATCTAGACAATCAATGCCGAATGGTCTATAAGCATTTGAAATCTTAATACGCTTTGAATACCCTCTGAAAATTCTCTGAACTATGGCGGAAAAGGTTTTGAATTGCGCTACCGACTAAAGGTGGATCGGAATTCCAGAGTGAAGATGAATCGCCATTAGCAGTGATCGATCATATTCCGGAGTGGGCAAAGAATTTTTTCATCTAAAATTTTGAGTAACACTGTAACTCTGCCATAAAACAATGCAAAACAATGCATCCCTGTAGTAAAATATCCTACTGGAATTCCATATGAATCAAATGGAAGAAATTAATCAAGTTGATTGGATTATTACTGCCGTCTATGTGATATCAACATATTTTTGTTTAGAAAATCGTGAACTAAAAATGTATTTGGAAATGTTTTCAAGTCCATTTATTTTTATTCGATTGGCGATTGGCAATCACAATTAGTAAAGCTCAAGATCAATCTTTGAAGTTGTGTAGTTTATATTCAGATGCAAATTGTTCCTCACCTGGTCAACTGTACATTGCGTGTTTCCGTGTTAGCAAACCAGATAGCCTTTATATATTCGTTTATAATGGAAAAACAAAAAATATCATATACTCACAAGTATTTCAAAATTAAACTCATATGAAGCATGTGCTTTGTTATGCTACCCATTTCTCTACCATACAAAAACAATGGTCCACAACTGGTACAGGGTACAGCTAGTGAAATTTGAAATAAAAACAACTTAAGGAGGGATCCCGGTCTGGAAATTCGAAAAAATAGAACTTTGTTTTTTTTGCATTTTTGGGAAGCTTATCCCTTTTTGATATTTGATTTCGTTGGAAAGTTACAGCCAAAAGTATGACCTCACCTCAAGGAATATAGTATTACTGTACGAATTTTGAAACGGGTTTTTCTCGATACCGTGTTTTTTTTCAACTGGCTGTATCAATATCTTAGGATCTACTCGACCGATTTGGCTGAAATTTTTTATCAGCCCTAAAAAATAGATTATCTAAAGCGTTACATAGCTGTTTTTTGATATCTCATTTTTTCGATTTTTTATGAGCTACTAAATAGTGATTTTTTATAAAAAATAACTCATTTTTAACAAAAATGGTCACGGCAATTTTTCGAAAAAAAAACCCTACGCTTTAGGTATCGTCCTAATTTTTCAAAATATTCATTGGAATTTGTTCTACGACACCCCGTTGCTTCAGAACCGATACCACCAGCAAGGTATCAATTTTCAGACAGCATCTACGCATCCAGCTGTAGCGTAATAATGGAAAATTAAATGGAATTTAGACGCAAATCAGTTCTTTCCTTAATTATTTTATTTTAAAAAGGAAAAATGTCCACGTGGACAAGGGGGGGTAGGGGTATAAAAATATCCACGCTTGTCCACGGAGGGGGAGGGGGAGTCTAAAACCGTGCTTTTTCTGTCCACGTGGTATGTGGACAGCCCCTTATATCCTATCCCTTTCCTCAAAAAAAAATTGTCACCCTTCTAAACTCGAGTACACCGCGAGTAATCGGTTTTGCACCCTAACAGTTCGGCTGAAAAGTTTATAAGGTACCACAGTAAAACTATTTTTTTTGCAAAATTTAATTCTTTTATTCAACATAATTGGCTTCGAGGGCGATACAGGGTTTATAGCGAGTAGATCTTTGCATCTACTCTAGACGAAAACAAAAACAAATAACAAGGTTGGGTAAAAAACAAATCTAAACATTCTAAACATGTATTATTTTTCGACATAGTCACCCTTTGAGCATTACACATTTCTCCCAACGTGTAACTGTAATGATTATCCTTAACCCTTTCGTTACGAGCGTCGTCTATAGACGACTTCCGCGCGACGAGCTGTGTGTACGAGCGTCGTCTTTAGACGACATGAAATTCATACTGCTCTTCGATCACACCAGCGCAATGTGCATACTTTTCGGTGCAGTACTCCGTACAGGAGTAGCACTTCGGCGGAGCACACTGCCGTAATGAAAGGGTTATATCTCCACTTTATACCATTGGTCAATATCAGTCGTAAATGTTTTGTCCGATACGGTATAGCAAGTGCAACTTTGAACGTCCTTGGAATCAGCCTTAAACGAAACAAACTTAAAGCAAACAACCTAAGAAGTTGGTGCAATATACATACTCATAATACCTCTCGAAACGATCGACATGAAATCAAGCACACTCATAATATACTTATTGCAACCATATGGGCTTGTTGAACATCCTGACAATCACTCGAGCTAACTCTAGCGGTGAAAGCATATGGAAAGGAGCTACCACCCAATGGCGTCGGTAAAATTCCATCATCATCGTATCCCCCGTCTGTGCATTCGCCATACAGGGAACAATGTGACTATAATGTTCGAAGCGATTTTCACACAGACACCCTCTCCTAGTACAGAGCCTATGTAGTGCAGCATGTGAAATGATACTGGATATTTTCACATCGGAACAACGTTTATTTGATAGTAATATTCGTCGTTCAATACTCCGCTTTCCGCCCTTCAACATACTTCCCTTCATGTATAATACGGAAGGGATCAGTTGAAACATTGGAAAAAACGGAATGAAAAAATGAACAGGTTGCTGCTCGGTGCTTTCGATACTTTGGAATTGATATCCCCAGGAAAACACGACGATGATGAGAGAGAGAGGAGGGACTGAACCGATGACAGCTGACTTAATATTATATTTTCTGCAAGCTGTGTCCGTGATTTGTCATCTATATAAAGAATCAGCACTAGTAATAGGGTCTAGAACTGCAATAAATTTATCTACGGAAGAAGATAATAATGAGCGTTGTGACAGAAAACCACGAAATGTATCGAAATCACAGACGGAGCTTTAAAAATGCGTTGCCTTTCAACCGACCAGCAACCAATTTTTGCCCTGGTGTCTAGCCGACATTCAGATCGAAGGATGGGTATACTCATGTCGTCAGCATTAGCATTAACATCATCGTCGTCATCATGGGATTCATGAGTTAAAGGAAAATTTTTCATCTTTTCATCGAACCCCAGTTGATATGAATAGATGATGATGATGATGATGATGATGATGATGATGATGATGATGATGATGATGATGATGATGACGACGATGAGTATGTGAATGGTTGTGGGGTGAGTTTTCTGTTTGATTCGAGTACCGGTTCCATTTTGTCTGGTTTGGACCAGACCAATCTGTTTGACTGTCGGCCAGCGAAGCATGCGGGGGCCAAATCAAGCGGCACTGTGCATGTTTAATGGAAATATGAAGTGAAATGCAAATAAAACCATTAGATGCGCAAGAGCGAGTCAGAGTTACAGCAGTGGGTCCATTTTCATTAGGAGTGAATGGAAATTGATTTAGTTTCATCTGGGAAATATGAAGGGAGACCCTTCCAGTATATGGATCCGGAGCTCTTTTGTACTTGGTGCTTCGAGTGATGATAGAGTTTATTTGGACATACACAGAGAGATGCCAATTTGGTTTGCAGTGATGTACCTGTTTGTAATTGAGATTGAAGGACACACTCAGGATAGATCACAGAACATCATCGTTACGATTTATGAAAGATAGATTTAATACATGGTAATTTGGCTACAACCAGCCTTCCTGTTTTCCATAGATGATACCATTTTTTTTTGGCATCTTAATGGTTTCAATGGCCAATCCTAGTTTTTTTTAAAGTTTTATAGTTTTATCAATATTTTTTATTCTTTCGTCATTTTCAAGTTTTTCAGTTCACATCGAATACTTTTATGACGTTTATTGTTTTTTTTTTTTCTATCTTTATTTATCTATCTGCTACAAGCAAACAGAAGTACAGAACGGTGTTTCCGCTAATTTGCCTCTGTTTTATTGGCATTCGTTCATTTTAGAGGGTGTTCAATAAGTTCGAATGTACTTTTAAAGTTCGTTAAAAAAATGAAAATACAAGATTTTTTTTTGTGCGTGAATTTTTATTGAGCCAATGTTTATTGGGAACCTTTACCACATATTAGCTGGGAGCACCCCCCTCTTGTGCTTGAGACGTTTAAAAGTATCGCACGCGGCACGCAACTGGTTTATTGGCATCTCGTCCCAGATCTTGGAAATGAGCTTCTTCTTAAATTGATCCATAGTGCTTATTTTATGTTTGCTCTGCTTGGCCAGCATGTACGACCTTACATAAAAGTCCAGGGGATTAAGGTCCGGGTAGCTAGGAAGGCACAAAGTCTTATCGAGAAAATCAGTCAGAATTCTCCCGACATCGGTGCACAGTCCTGTTGCAAGACGCAATGATCCTTCCCGTAGAGGTTCCGAAGTGCCGGAGTCACAATCTTCTCCAGAGTGTAACGCCCGAGCGGTCTGGGGCACTTTTCTTTTAAGTTCTATCGAGAGAAACAACTGTTCTTCTCGATGTTCAACTATCAACTGATTTATTTTTTCTCTATAATCCTCGATCCCTCTGTGAGGGTGTACAGAACTCTTAAAACGTTAGAACTAACTTACTGGCTACCTGCTATGTGTAGGGAATTTTCCACTTGCACAGTATGGAAAATTCCATCGTTCCTGTTGGAAAATCCTTGGTTGGATTCTCCCCTATCTTCAGTAGGAATCTTTCTTATTGTAAATACTTATTCATATTGAAATTGTCTGAGATGTTCTATTCGTGGGAGAGGGTCACTGCATCTCCCCCTACTCAATGAGTTTGAGGGGAAACTAGAAGAGTTTCCTCTAAAATTGGTCTGTGAGGTTATTTTTATATATAACTGATTGTATATTATTTCAATTTTTGTGTGTTCTTCATTTGCTATGATATCTGTATTTATTCATCTCAACTCCCTCAATTCTGAAATTCCGCAATTCCAAATGAAAAATAAAATTATCATATCTCCATAAAATTTCCCAAACAGTCTTATCGATCAACATTGTAGAGCCTTCAAGCTACATTTAAAATATTTCCTCGCATACCCGCATAATTATTAATATCCCCTTGTTTATTCTTTCATTTATTCTTTTATATATTAGAAGAGTGTGTATTGCTCTTCCATTAATTTTACTCGCATTTATTAATTTTCTTCGCATTTATATATTTTTATCTCATTTATATATCTGATCATGTAATTTTATCCCACATTTTCAGTTACTCCTGAACTTTCAAGTAAGTTCAATACATGCATGCTTCTACAGGAAAGAATTCCCGGTTTTCCAGCCCTTCGATCCATTCAAAAGCTATGATTGCGATTGATGGACACATTCTTGTTAAATTGGCTGTAGACATATATGGCTGAATCTATCACTTTTTCTAAAAATCCCACTTTAAAGTGTGTTTGTGAAATTTGAAATCAAACCTGTTTAAATTATCGATAAGTACATTTCCCCATCTTTCCCTGTTCATACAATTGAAGTATGGGAGATATGATTGAGTTTTCAAAACAGAATAAACAGTTCTTACAGAATTGAATAACCCTAGTTTTTTTCCTCGCATCTGCTGAATGCATCGTTTCAAATGCATCAGCGATTTCTCGTATTTTTTTCATAGTATACTTTTATCATTTTTTGCATATATTTTTTTTTATAAAATTGTTTAACTATCTTAATTATGTGCCACTTAGCTTTATTAACGTTTTCCTCCAACCAGAATCCTGCTAGAAGTTCCCCTTCTCATAATACTGGCATCATGATAGCGCACCCAATCCTGCCGGTCTTTAGTCACCGCCACTGACGTATCCCGATATTACGGTGTTTCCCTTTTTTGAATACATCACTGCCATCAAACTGCTTCCATTTTAAGTTATTGCACTTGATCAACAGTTTTGCGTTGAAAGGAACCGTCTCTTCCACAGCATTGCCTTCCGTCACATGTTTCGTCTTATTCATTCTGGCTGTTGAGATTGGGCACTGTTTTAATATTTTTGAACCGTTTCGTTTAATCCAATCTGTTTTGATAGTTTCTATTCAAACGTTTTTTCACTTGGTGGGATAACCACTTCGATTCAGATTTTGGTTTTCTGGTTTTGCTTCCATACACTTTGGAAGATCCAATGTCACTTGATCTGCTGTCAATTACGATCACTAATTTTGACGTAGGACTACGTCTTTCATTTCTATACCGGGGTGTAAAATCAAAGTTTCGAAAACGAAAGCGTTACGCCGGAGACCGAGATTTTAAGTGTTAATAGCTCCTAAACAACTGAACGAAATGGTATGATAAACACTTCATTCGAAAGATAAAATGTCTACGCGTTATATACTTGTTACTTTCTGATCCAAAAACTTGTTTCAATAGTCTTAAATTTGCTTTCAAAACAGGCTATTGAAATCACTAATCGGTATATAAGTGAGCGCCGCTTGGAAATCCACTCAGTTCTAATTGAACAGCGATTGGAGCATGTTGTCGCTGTTGTGGTGAAGCTCTTCATTTATCATGAAAGCGCGGATGAACGGTGTCACCAAGAGCCTGTTTGTGCACCTTAGGCCAGAAGGGAATGCATCAGGAGGAGAGTGATGCCACAAACGGTTCCCCGGGAAGATCTCGAAACAGCCGCTACCCACACACACGCGCGAAATTCTTTCCGTTTGGATACCATTCAGCATCGAGAAAGATCCGGAAAATAATCTGCCAGTTCCTCTGGGAATTTAAAAATACATTCATGTGAAAGAGTTTATTTGAATGTTTTCTATCCATGTAACACTGTGACCAAATATTTTTCAATCAAGTGCTATTAACAGATGGTTATCGAGTTAGCATTAACCACTGGTGGGCTTCCAGTATCGAGGAAACTGTGGAAATATCTAATCGTTACTGAAAATAATCTGTCAGTTCCTCTGGGAATTTAAAAATACATTCATGTGAAAGAGTTTATTTTAATGTTTTCTATCCATGTAACACTGTGACCAAATACATTTGGTTTTGTGATTTTTCAATCAATCGCAATTAACAGGATAGCTTCTGAAGATTATTCTTCCCTATCAGTAGGATATTTCCGTATCCAATATTGTATGCGCCCGCAATCGATTATTGCTGAGTCGTCGAAAGTTCCGAGCTCAGAGAGTTCATTCCCCTCTAGTTTGCCTTCCAAATTGCCATCGTAAACCACGCCTTCTCTCGATTCAATCACGCACAAATGCATACTTAAGCGATATTCTGGTGGTGAGACGCATTCATTTTTCGTGAGGACATCGACAAGACAACATCGTTGCTGAGGGTGCTGGACGGCGAAGGATCGAGATCTGCCCTGAAACGCAAGCAGTTTGTTTGAAATTGTGAGGGAGCACAGAGAAGCCGATCCTTCAGGAGAAGAGAAGGTGACCATCGAAGCAGCCGCTGCACACACACATACACGCACGGAATTCTTTCCGTTTGGATGCCGTTCAGCATCGAGAAAGATCCGGAAAATAATCTGCCAGTTTCTCTAGGAATTTAAAAATACATTCATGTGAAAGAGTTTATTTGAATGTTTTCTATCCATGTAACACTGTGTCCAAATATGTTTCAATCAAGTGCTATTAACAGGTGGTTATCGAGTTAGCATAAACCACTGGTGGGCTTCCAGTATCGAGGAAAATGTGGAAATATCTAATCGTTACGGAAAATAATATGTCAGTTCCTCTGGCAATTTAAAAATACATTCATGTGAAAGAGTTTATTTTAATGTTTTCTATCCATGTAACACTGTGACCAAATACATTTGGTTTTGTGATTTTTCAATCAATCGCAATTAACAGGATAGCTTCTGAAGATTATTCTTCCCCATCAGTAGGATATTTCCGTATCCAATATTGGATGCATAAAACCTTGTGCCTCCAACGTAACGCTCTCGTTTTCGAAGTTCTCCAAATATTCATTCATTCAGAATGAATTCAGATTCAACTTCAAACAAATGATCTCTAAATCAACGATAGTCCTACGTCACCCTTGCGGTTATATCATAGATATAACCCACTTCCTGTTTTTTAACTTTTGTTCCACAATGTTTCTGATACTTTTTTTTTCATTGATTATATTTTTGATTCGATTCTCGATTCGAATTTTCTTCTCACACTTTCGATTGAAATTGTTCCGTCACAAAAACAAAAGATCCTTCTTGATTCGAATAATAAAATGCGCCGCGTACACTGAAATTGGTTGTCGATAACGCACTCGCGCTAGCATCCAAATAATTACCTAATGGGTGGGCTGCTGTCCCCACTTGGACAGCATCCCACCGCTGTCACCAAATGTAACGCCCGAGCGGTCTGGGGCACTTTTCTTTTTTGTTCTATCGAGAGAAACAACTGTTCTTCTCGATGTTCAACTATCAACTGATTTATTTTTTCTCTCTAATCCTCGATCCCTCTGTGAGGATGTACAGAACTCTAAAAACGTTATAACTAACTTACTGGCTACCTGCTATGTGTAGGGAATTTTCCACTTGCACAGTATGGAAAATTCCATCGTTCCTGTTGGAAAATCCTTGGTTGGATTCTCCCCTATCTTCAGTAGGAATCTTTCTTATTGTAAATACTTATTCATATTGAAATTATCTGAGATGTTCTATTCGTGGGAGAGGGTCACTGCAAGAGCCTCGGTCCTATAACACGCAGAGTTGATTTTCACGTGTTTCTCGATAAACACATGTGTGAGCTTCCCACGCATGGATACGCCCCTCCCGAATCTTCACCAACGCGGCACTCTGGAACCGCGTGATGTTTCTGTGGGACAAGGGATTCTGACCAACATCGGCGCTCATAGCTGATAATTTTGGACACTGAGCGGCTGTTGCAAAACAAAGAGTTTCTCATCGGAAAACACGAACTCCTGACCTTCTGGCCGCGAAAGTATCAGCTTGGCTCTGTCCAGTCTCTTCTTCGTTGTAGCCTTCGTTACCCCGTAAGCCTTGCGGTTCTTGTACGGCGGTCCGACGGATGGTTGTAAAGATGAAATTCCGCTACGCCCCGTGGGATTTCAACCGCCGACATATGTAGCCGGGTCGCTCGCCTCTCGTAAACAACTTTACTACGACGTCGCGGTACTCCTTCAACCTGCGCGGTAAGCAAACAACAAATGACAGCAAGTCGACACCGTGCGCGTCGGTTAGCCTATATATGAGGCTGACACCAATACCAATACACCATCATTCTTTGTGTGGACACCGACTGGACAACATCGTTGCTGGACGAGCTGGACGGCGAGGGATCGAGTGCCTTTCTCAAGGCAAGAGGGTGGAGGTGGTAGCGCTGGAGTAGAGTAGAGTTTTCAAAGGGCCTTTCTCAAGGCTAGAGACGAATGAACTGCAAAAGTTTAAAGTCTCTATAATACAATACCTTACCTTACCAATACACAGAACGCACATAGTGCGCATCTACACTCTGTCCAACTTCTATAAGACTACCCTGATTATATTTCGTTGCAACACAGTTAGAATTTCATCAAGATACATTCATACATTGATGAATGCTTAGAATAAAGTATATTTAACGTCAATTTCGTTCAAAACAGTTGTTTGTTTATTTATTGTGCTTAAATTTGATAATTTCAGCTGTCGAGTTTCTATTAGACAACTCCAAAATTCATAAGTATTATCAATGACAAATTCAAAACGATCGGCTGATTTACATGTCAATAATTGGCAACCTTATCATTTCGACTTCTTCTTCTTCAATGGCACTAACGTTCCTAGAGGAACTTCGTCGTCTCAACGTAGTATTACTTGCGTCATTTTTATTAGTACTTAGTTGAGATTTCTATGCCAAATAACACGCCTTGAATGCATTTTGAGTGGCAAGCTCTAGAATACGCGTGATCACAGTGCAAGTCGGAGGAAATTTCTTTGACGAAAAATTACCCCGACCAGAACGGGAATCGAACCCGAACACCCGGCATGTTAGTTATGACGCTAACCACTCGGCCAAGGGAGCATCATTTCGACTAATAACCTTGAAAAATCGTGTTGGAATATTTTTTACCAAATTCTGCTGAACGGATCTCTCGATATTTTTCCATTTTTCGGACATTGCGACCTTGAGCTCTTCAATTGTGGTGTACTGTTTTTCCTTAGTGTAGATTCTGCGTACAAGGATCCTCTCTAAAATTTTCAACAAGATTCAAGTCAACAACACTTCAACCAAATACATTTGGTTTTGTGATTTTTCAATCAAGTGCTGGACGAGCTGGACGAGCTGAACGAGCTGGACGGCGAGGGATCGAGGGATTCATTACCTGGCCTGACCTGACCTAAAACGCATTCAGTTTGTTTGGAACTGTGAGGGAGCGCAGAAAAACCGATCCATCAGGAGGAGAAGAGAAGGCGATCAAGAGAGTATCAGCATCGAAAAACATCGGAGACATCGGAGCAGCCGCCACACACACACACACGCGGAACTATTTTCGTTTGGTTACCATCCAGCGTCGAGAAGATTCCGGAAAGATGTTATCATTGCTGAAAAATAATCTGCCAGTTCCCCTGGAAATTGAAAAAAACATTCAAGCGGAAGAGTTTATTTTAATGTTTTCTAACCATATAACACGGCGACCAAATACATTTGGTTTTGTGATTTTTCTATCAAGTGCGATCAACGTAAGATCACGTTCTTCGGAAATTTATTAGAGGTGCAATGAATCTTAAGAAGGAATTCCCGCTCTACGCGCACTGGCAAACGATGTTTACTCAACAATTTCTCAAACGAGAAATGGGTGTTGTGAGAAAGGATGAGTGAACGCAAAAATTATAAAGACTGATTTGATGCAACAGATATTTTGTCTATTGGAAATGGAATACAAATCATATCACAATACAAGCAATGTATCATGTATTATACAACTTTCGTGTGATTGCTTCTTTTGCTGAATATTGCGCCTTCAACAGAACGCTCTCGTTTCGAAATCCCCCAAGTATTCATTTATTCATTCATTAAGAATTGATTCAGATGCAACTAAAAACAAATGATCACTAAATCAACGATACTCCTATGTCCACTTGCGGTTATACCACAGATATAACCCACTTCCTTTTTTTTTTGTTCACAAGTGGATCGATGCAAGCCTGTATCTCAAACATGCCATGTACTGATGATGATGATGTTTTTTTGACGTAGGACTACGTCTTACATTAAGGGTGCCAAATCAGAAAACAGGTCACGTTTTTATGAAATAAAGTTAACGTTAATAACTAATTTTGCTGCGAACGGATTTTAAAGATTTGCGTACCAATCGAATCGGAAATTTTCTAAGATTTGTTTGATATGCTAGACATCACAATCCCATAGTCTGTATATGGTTTAAATTGATGAAAATTGGAAGCATTCCCATTTTCCCATACATTCGTTCTGTCCATTTGTGTGCTTTCCCGAACAGAGCTGTCAATAACGAGCAACTTATGCAGCCGCTAGAATAGAAACAGTCGGAGACGAATGAATCGTTGGATTCAAAGTCTCCGTAAATAAATGGAAAGAAGAAGAAGAAGAAGAAGAAGAATAGAAGCAATGAAGGGGGGAGAGCGAAACAAAAATTCTTAGAATCTAGCTCATTCGGAATTGTCGTAAACTATCTTTCATCAGATGGTTATGTCGATTATTTCTGATTGTAGTAGATCTCTTTTATGTTCTAAGTAGAAACTTTTAGATATTGGGTTCAATTCCCAATCAGTCAAGGATCTTCCCGGGTTGGAAATTTTCTTGACATGCCTTAGAAAAAACATTGGGCCTGAAGTTGAGACTATGACTATGTCAATGTCAATATGGATAGGAACATTTTTTGTTTTTCCGCAGTTTGTGCCTATTTTTACTGTTCTATTAATAATTATTTATGCCTGCAACAGATCCAGTTCGCTTCGTTTTTTTTATAATACTGGTCTCTTGATATTTTTAAACTTAATTATTATCTATAAGATAAATCGTCCTGCTCAAACCTTTGTAGGGGTATGAGGTGGGCCATAATCATCATCAAGGGTATATAAACATGGTGCACTAACACGGTACATGGATACGGTTTGAACCTTAAAGTGTTGAAAACAAAATATACAAGGATACAAGGAGTGAGAGTTCAACTGAGTGCAACAAAATTGTTGCAGCGTTGCATTCTGAAGACTGATCAACAGTGTCTGTGCAGATGAATTGATCGACGCGTGAATGAAGTGAACATTCTATCCGCCGAATGACCCTCATGTGGATGAGGTCTCGGAGCCCAGATTAACACTTTGAACGCCCCGTCACCCAGATCTGGGTGACGTGTGTATTTCCTGGGAGGCCCCGTCACCCAGATGTGGGTGACACTTTTCTCGTTCAAATTTAATAGGATTTTTAAACGGAATTTGATGTGCTTCCTTGGCCGAGTGGTTAGCGTCATAACTAACATGCCGGGTGTTCGGGTTCGATTCCCGTTCTGGTCGGGGGAATTTTTCGTCAAAGAAATTTCCTCCGACTTGCACTGTGATCACGCGTATTCTAGAGCTTGCCACTCAGAATGCATTCAAGGCGCGTTATTTGGCATAGAAATCTCAACTAAGTACTAATAAAAATGACGCAAGTAATACTACGTTGAGACGGCGAAGTTCCTCTAGGAACGTTAGTGCCATTGAAGAAGAAGAAACGGAATTTGATACAATGGGCACTTAAATGTAAATATGGGTTATGTAAAATTATCAAAAAATCAAAAACATAATAATATAGTTTTTATACTATACTTTTAAACGGTTTTATTTAGCATTACCTATTGTAAATATGTTTGTATGTTTATCTGCAGGGTTGTCCCACATAAACAGAAATTTAACCTCCTTCCTGTTGACCGATTGATCTGAAATTTGAAGCACGCCTTTATCTCTGCTGTCGTAATAAAACTGCGTATTCTATAATCTTGAAAATCCAAGATGGCAGCTGCAACAAAATGGCGGATTACATATTTTATCAAAACCCCATCAATATGGGTATCAAATGAAAGTGACTAGTAGAATACAGTTATTTATGAATAATGTAAATACAAAATGACCGCCATCACAAAATGGGACATTTTATTCAATTCATCAACATGGGTATCGAACGAAATGGCTGGAACATACTTATTTGTGAAAAATCACATTTGAAATGTACTGTTGAAAAATCAATATCTTTATGTCATCTATAGTAAGTTCTTCTAACATATTGTCCAGGTCTTCACTTGCGTATAGTTCCTCAATATCCAAATCGGAACTCGATGAGATAATACTCGAAACTTTTCTTCTAACGCTTCGCACTATTTCGTCGTTACTAATATCCTCGCTTTCAAATTTACTATTACGCCGTCCGGTGAACATTTTAAGAATGAAAAAACACGTGAGTCTAAAAAAAACATAATAAACATATTGTTTTTTGGAATAAACAGGGGCTTCTCCGCGTTGCGCAATTATTATTCTCATTCTCAGAAAAAACTTGCAACTTGCTTCTTCTTTTAGATTTTTAACTACCAAGCGCAAAGAACGATGAGAACGAATTACGTGAAAAATCGGAGTTGCCAAATGTGATATTTTACTTTGATATACGATTATTTTCCCACAAATGTGACACATGTTCTCAGTATGATATATTCACAGAATCTTCGCAATCGATTGAACAGAATATTCCATATTCTCCAATAAAATTGTAATTATCCATCGCGATCGAATATAGTACATAAAGCAAGTACGTTCGGTTGAATTTCATTTTTATTATCATTTCCAACTCTGTATAATTGACTGAAAACTTATTTTTATAAGTTTTCTAATCAGCAGTCGGTTGATTTCATTCGGATTCAAAAGAAAAATTATTTCAAAAGTAAAGCTTATTTCTCTAGCGCACCGACAGTTGAATTTGGGCCCCGCAAGAAACTCGACCGAATCGCTATAGGCGACGAAGGTGTTAAGGAGAGCTTAATCAGGCTTAAAAAAATGTATCATCCGAGAGACAAGTTGATTAAGAAAACATCCCTTGAACAAACCTCACACCATCCGTGGATTTATCGATGCTTTGTCGTAAACAGTCAGATCGTTCAAAATCCGATGATAACTTTACACTAACTTTCCAATTAATATTTTTGGTGCTTTTTAAAAATTAATACAAAAAAATAAAATAAATTTGTTTTCGTCAAAGCAACAAATCAAATTTGTACATAATTTATTTAAGCCTTTATAACTACCTTTCGATTTGCAGTGCGATCATTGTTTTTTAAGTTATTCATCGTCAAAGACAAAGGGTAGGGGGTCTTCGTAGCCACTTGGTTACGCGTTCGCTTACTAAGCGATCGGTCGTGAGTTCAAACTCAGGGCCCTCAATTGACCATCTTTGTGTTGTTATAGAATAACTACGTCCACGCAAACATCATCAGCGATGGAGATCGATCCACGGTCGAAATTAGATCGATTCATCCATACAACTGCTCTGCTCTGCAAGAAACATCGGGCTGCTGTTCTATAAATAACCCAACAATGATCAATATCAACTGTCTCCGCTGTCCGGTCTGCTGAATAATGGAAGAACAGAAAGAATACCCTTACGCCGAAATGGCTACTACTGTGTAATTTACCATAATGTAATGGAACAGAAAACTTAACGCCTAGATGGCTACTACTAACTACTGTGTAATTTACAGTTTATAGAAACATAAACATATGCACATGTACACGATTAAAACCCGGCTCTGTTACAGCTAAAATGTTAATGAGCCTAATAAATAAATAAATGGGATAAAAAAAAAAGACAAAGGGTAATTTCTCGTTCGAACAAAAGTATCTCTGTATGGAAAGGTCCTCCATGACCGTTATAGGAATCAAATGAAAGCTGGTTGGTAAGGTTATTGAATTTGCTATTGAGCTGGTAGGCAAAACATTTTGTAAATTCACAAAATTCCTGTAAAAACAGAAAGGAATGGATTTTTTTATTTCTTTTCGATATTTTTGTCCACTACATCTACGAACACCAAGATGTTCGTGAAATATTCCAAAAGCTGAAGGTTGAAGCTGTATATATAATTAACTAAATAGAATGTGGCGAAAGCTTGTTTTCGACTTTCAAACGTAGAGAAAAAGGATCTGCATGGTGGGGTTTGATTACGGGTGCGCAAAACAAAAATTATTATTATTTTTATGAAAATTCCAAAGCTAAAAGGCCACTAAATGACCTCTGTGAAACTGTAAGATTGACAGGATTATTTAATTAATTGTTCATGAAACTCTATGTATCGATTCTGAAGTGAATTTCTACACATTGAAAATGTGTACGTTATATCGAGGTAAAATGTACGTTATGTCGAGTGACGTTATATCGAGGGTACGTTATATCGAAGTTCCCCTGTATTCGGCTACTCGTTCAGTCTGATCGGATGGTTTTTAGTGTCAAAATGTACAATTTACAAGAATGTGTATTTTTAGTGAAATCGTATTACTCGAGCAACCGAAGCCTTCATGAAACTTTGTCCCCTTATGGTAAGAATTTCAACATTTCTCGTCGTCGATTACTTCCTCTGGGGGTACATGGAGGACCGTTGCTATGTTAATAAGCCACCAAATTTGGAGGAACTTAAAGAAGAAATAACTCGGAATTCCAACAGCATCGAACTTTTTTTGAGGAAAAATAATTTCAATTTTTATTTTGTACATGAAAATTTTAACAATTTCCTATATGTTATTCTTTGACCAAAATTATATAGCTATTATAGTTTTGCAGTTAGAATTTAAAAAAATATTTAAAAAAAACTTGGCCCTTTCCAAAAAGTAGTATAATTCTTTTTTGGAGATTTCAAGTATGCAAACTTGCTCAAATGATCAATGTCTTTACACTCAGAACGCTTCACTGCAATCTGAGATGGTCAGGATTCGTCAATTGAAAATTTGTACGTTATATCGAGGTAAAATGTACGTTATATCGAATGACGTTATATCGAGGGTACGTTATGACGAGGGTACGTTATATCGAAGTTTCCCTGTAATTCTTGTTATTTCATCAAACGATATCAGAAGCCAAACGCATTGCTCCATAAAGCCATAAAGCATGTTTTGTAGTGAAGTCTCTCAGAATATCATCGCTGAAGACACACCCCAGAAAAATCTCATCATTGTGATAGAAAATCCTTATCAGAAAAATATCATCGTTCATTATGTTAATGTAGAAATATGTTGATCCTTCTCCCTAAAATTCTACCCTTTTTTTGGTTCATGCACACATGCAGTTTCTTCCAGTTTCATATTCGTAAATGAAAAGCCGAATAGCCGGCTGCTATCCGGCCTCGAAGCTTACCGAATAACCGTTATCCGGCCAAACTACTATCCATTTCATCATTACAGGGGAACTGCGATATAACGTACACTTTATCAAAGTGTAAAGGGATAATTTTTTGAATATTTTTTTTTGAAAGAACGATAAATTATTTGTATTTTGATACTACAATATGTTTTGTACCTTCAACCAATCTCGAAATAAAACTGGTTTTCTGATTCCATATTCTAAATGAATCAAGCTTTAATCAACAGTACGAATTGAAACATCATGAGAAAGGCTGGCTTCGTCGCCTAGTTGAATTTATTCATCAACCTTACCCCAACAGCAACACAATAAAGTAATATAAGCAACGTTTCTGAGTTCTTTATTATGCAACTTCGAATTGCACAGTCTACCCAAGCTCAAGCAACATGTTCTCCTTTTTTTCCGTATACCGTCGATGGGGGTGAAAATGGGTTAAGGAGGTGAAATTGGGTCAAAAATGGAGAAAGTTACTATTAGTCATATCTTGACAAGTATTGCGAATATTTTTAAAAGCTGTGAGCCGTTTAATAGGAGACATATTTCCACAACTTTCAATGCATAATACAGTGGGACCCCGATTATCCGCGAGCGGATGAACTGCGGTGCGGATTATCCGCGAAAGCGAGTTCCATAGTAATTCTATAGAGTTTCCCAAAATTTGCCAGTGAGATTTAGGCGCTTGCTTTTTTGTTTTGGTTATAGCTTTCATATTATCTGACCACTGGTGAACATGACCTTGCAGATGGATAGTTTAATGTTTTCTGTATTGATAAAACATAGCTTTCATGCTGAAATATCTTTATTCTGTGTTTACACATCATTTTCAGTAGTATATCGCGTTATGCGCGATTTTCGTTATTCGCGGTGACCTAGCCTGAATATTCCGCGGATAATCGGGATTCTGCTGTACTTAACTGTAGTACAAATAGTTATTATTCAATAATTCATCAAAGTTTGATGTAAAAATAGCCATCAAATAACACCTCAGGAAAAATCTCATGCCCAGCATTATACAGAACTACTAAAATTGTAAATATTGGATAGAATTATTCTTTAAAGTCTTGCCAGATGAGTCATAACTGATTTTAAACATCATTTTTTTTCCCATCCGAATTTCAATATCTTCGGAATTATCTCTTATTTACACTGAGTGGGGGTGAAAATGGATCAAACACAAAATCGAATTCCAAGCTAAACCGATATAGTGATTGTCTGATTTTCATGAAAATTGGTAGTTTTATTCCTCATCGTAGAATATTAGACCCGTATTTTTAATTTTTTTCCCTCAGGGTGGCCATTTCCATTTTATGGTGATCCGAAAAATTAACTTTTCCCCCTTTTTTCAACCGATCTAGATGATCGATATATCAAATTAAAGCCAATGAGCTAGTTTTCTTTGAAAAACATCAAACTTGAAAAAAAAATTATTTTCGTAATTATTGATTGTAATTATGTTTCATAGCTTACATGGTTTCGAAACTTAGGTCACCATATTTTTTATATTTTTTCTTGAAAGCTAAGGTTTCTTTTACATAACATATTCGAATATCAGAGAGGTGTCTTTTCGTTTTCGAGTGATTGTACAAAGTTGACATGTTTTCAGTTTTCGTTCAATATTCCTATACAACTGTGCAACATCTATGCGACTAGAATCCAATTTTTATGCATATGTGGTATTTCATGTGGTTCACATTGGTATATCGATCATCTAGTTTAAAAGTTCGTTGTTTAAAAGCTATGAATTTAAAAAAAAAGTTATTTTTGGAAAAAAATAAAAAAAATATTTTTCGGACCATCGGTTAATTTTGAAAAATCATAACACAATAACACAAAATAACGCATCTCTGAATTTTGGATATGTTATCTAAAAAAATCTTAGTTTTCAAGAAAAAATATAAAAAAATATAGCGCCCTCGATCCCGAGACAATGTAAACTATAAAAAAACAATCAATAATTACAAGACCAAAATCAAAAATTTCTGCAAGTACAATATTTTTCGAAAAGAGACTAGCTAATTGGCTTTAATTTGATATGTCGATCATCTGAATCGGTGTAGTAGTTCAAAAGTTATGAGTTTTAAAAAGCGTATTTTTTGGAAAAAAATAAGAAAAAAAAAGATCGTTCGGACCACCATAAAATGGAAATGATCACCTATTTAATTTGATATGTAGATCATCTGAAACGGTACAGTAGTTCGAAAGTTATGAATATAATAAAAAAGTCATTTTTGGAAAAAATGATGTTTTGGCCAATGATCACTCTAATGATAAAAAATACGGGTCTAATGTTTTGCTATAAAGAACAAATTTACAGCTTTTCACGAAAATCTGAGAATCACTATATCGGTTTGCCATGGAATGGCTGTATATAAACATGGTGGATTGACACTATTTTCGTAACTTAAATAATCAATCAAGACACTTACATGTTGTTAAATTATCTTGAAATTACTTTCTAAACACAATTCTTAATAGAAACTAATATTCACTACATTGATCCATTGTCACCCCCTCTAAGGGGTAAGATTGGGTCAATCTTCATTTAATAGTAGTTCAGTGAAAAATTAATATTACTCAACAATTCCAGAATTGTGTTTTACTCTAATTTACTATAGTTATTCAACAAAAAAATCGAAAACTATCAGGTCAATCACGGAGAGCAACTACGAATTGTACAGTCTACCCAAGCTCAAGCTCAAGCTCAACAAAAAAAACGAAAACTACCTTTTTTGACCCATTTTCACCCCCTTCGGCGGTATATAAAAAACCTAAGTTCGCCGAAGATTTTGTTGAAACTTTGTAAACGACCGTTAACAATCATCTCGATAGTTGCAACACAATTGGCGCGACTAGCAAAAGACGTGAAGTTGGCACATTCTCGAGAAGTACACTTATGCGAAATTGGGTGTCTAATTTGGAATGGGGTTTATGCCGCAATTTGGAGAGCATTGTGTTCATTTCCACAAAGGTGTTCATTTGACACCGGAACTGAGCTGGTATTTAAAATAATGAACCAAAGATTGTCTTTCTCTATCTTCTCACGAAATGAATTCCACTCTGCTCTAGCTACGAAGCTTATGGTCATCTCGAAATCAGCGAAAAGTGCGTAAGCGACATATTTAAATAACTGTTGCTTTAACATCATAGTGGCTCCATCTTCTATTTAGCGAGAATTATTAGTGCGATTGAATCATATAAACGCCCCTCATCTCTTAATTATCCGATCAAATTTATTAAGGGTAGCAGTGAAAACCGAGTAAAATATTATTCTGCTAGCTTCCACGGAAATAATGGCATCCAACTATTCGGCAAACGCAAGCAAAACTCGATAAAGGTCTAGAAATTATGTCTTAATTTATTGAGACCATTCCACTATCTTATCACACACCCCCGAAGGCAGTTTATTCCAAACGTCAATAAATCGTCTTGCAGTCTTGCAAAACAATTTAGTCCCACACATATCAAGCCCTATAGTCATTGGCATTCGGCAGCACCAGGATCAGATGAAATAGTTTCCCCCTATCCTCCACACGCATGACGATTCCTGCGCCTGACAAGTGGTAACGATTCTGTCGTCAAAACAAAGAAAAGCCTCCGACCCTTGAAACAATTTAGCAGCTCTCGTAGATGGGCTGTGACAAAGGGAAACATCCCCAAACATTAGGCTGTCGAGAGCGAAGGGTGAACCGCCTCCATCCAACAGCGGAAGAAAATGAGTCGGCTGAACCCATCGCTTGTGCCTAAGGCTATCCACCCACACTCGTAGCCACACACACGCACAGTTTTTTACTCGTTCCGCATATCAAATATTGCCAAACGAACCCTTTTGTTCGGGAGCCTCCGAATGGGTCGACTCATGGCAAACAGCACAGAAACGCCTATAAACAATTCAGATAAATATCACGAGTGCCATTAAGAGAAAGATACGGGGAGACTAGTCAAGATGAAAAGGATACAAAGAATGGTGGAGTGTTTGCACTCGGGACGACGATGGAAACGATGGCGACGAAGACGACGACGACGACGATTATGATGGCGCCAAGCAGTTCCTTGTTGTCTGTCAACAGGAAACATTGTTTTCGGTTCCATTCAGGTACCCGAACCTAAAACAGAGGACTCGAAGTTTCAAAATGTTATCCTCATTTAATGTTTTATTTTGTTTCAAACATTCAAAAGAATTGGAATGACATTTCTACGTTACCGTTTTTCGGTATACCTTTATTTTGACCGCAATTACCACGAGCATTTAAAGGAGAATGCCACAACTTATTTAATTACCCTCAAATGGGAAGGATATGTTTCCCTCGAGAGACAAGGTGCAACGGTGTGTGACAACCCGAAATTCATTTCCAGGACAACAATTAATCTCATCTCTCGCAACAAAGGCGAATCCACACCGGCATAGCTTCACACCCTAACGCCACAAATTTTACGACTCATCATCATCCCAGCAGAGCTTGGTCGCTTGTCCGTAGCTTCATTTTCTGTCCAGTCAGGTCCAATTACCGGTACCGTCCATCCGGCCTGCGGGCGGGGCGGCAGAAGGACTGCGAACTGAAGTGTAGGCGCAATTAGATTTTGTTTTCACAACCTTATACACACATACACTCACACGTATACGTGTGCGAGCTTCGTCAAAAGTTCCGCCATGACAACATATCGCCCCTGGAGCATGGAAGCGGGAGGTTGTTCCTCCCTCGACTAGTTGCTATTTATATACTCCCCGCCAGAAGCTAATGCCGGAGCACATTTTTCTTGGCAGACTTCACTTCCTTTCGGAGCTTTCAAAAATTAGTTTCCTCCGCTGTGTGTTCTTGCAAGCGGTGCGCGGTGGGTCTGTTGACGGAAGTTTGAAATATAAAGGTTATTCAATTGGAACTTAATTTTAATTTCAAAAAGGCAAGCTACGAGCAAATTAATTGTAAGCTTAATGATATAAATTGGTGATTTCTACTTAAAGATGAAAGGAATATAGACAAAGCTGTTGAAATTTTTGATGATAATCTGTATAGAATCATAAGCGGACATGTTCCAACAAGAAAGAAAAACCTTAATACAAATTCAAAAACACCAGTATGGTTCACTCGTTCAGTATGGTATATTAAAAATCTCAAAAACAAAAAAAAAACAAAAAGCTCATAAAAGATACAAAGCAAGAGAAACTTTAAAAAAAAGAGAAAATTTAACCATATACAAAGATATTTGTAAAAACCTTGATGCGAAAATATCACTACAATATGAAAGCTTTATTACAAGGATAGAAAATAATATTTAATCCGATCCTAAGAAATTTATCAATTTTGCCATCAAGTATGAAATTTTGAGAATACATTGGATCAAATGATAGTGATATTAGTAATCAATTCGCCCGTTTTTTTTACCGAGGTAACTACACAACAAATAACGTGGTTCGAGATTACGATTATATTTCGTTTTTACCCAATTGTGCAACTCGGTCTCAATTGATAAGATTATCGCTAACGAACTTCTTCTCGCGCTGGAAGATCTAGATTCACCTAAAGGTCCCGGGCCGGATGGTATCCCTCCAATGTTGTTGAAGAAGTTGGCATCGGCTTTCGTTCGTCCTTGTCCTGGCTTTTCAATTTATCGTTAAAATTCGCAATATTTTCTTCTGTCTGGAAAAAATCATTCCTACTACCATATTCAAATCGGATAAACGTTCTGACATAAATAACTATCGTGGCATCGCCATATTATCTTGTATTCCCAAATTATTTGAATCCATTGTCAATACTAAAATGTTCAATCAGTTAAGACATTATGAGCCTGATCACGAACATCACTGTCACAAACGCTTTCACGTCACTCACACCTTCATTCCTGTTTATAAGACACATGTCAGTTGCATAATTTCGGACGTTTGAACGTTATGTAGGTAAAATTAATAAGTGTATGAAATAATATTCCATTTGATTGAACGTATGTTTTAGAATGACAAGTTTGCCATTATACCTCGATGATTCGGTATTTCAATCCAACTATTCGGACTCATTCCATGAATCATTTGCTTGGTACGTTAGTTTGCTGAATCAAACGCCAAAAGTGCAAAAACGTGATCGTGAGGGATTTCTCCAAAACGGTTAATTTTACGTATATGATGTCTTCGGAGAAGTTTTAAAGTACAACAGGAGCCACCTTTTGAGGGCTGCCATTTTGAAATGAATCCCCCTAAAAGTGAGATCCAAAATCCATTTTTTTCAGCTTAAGAGATAGGAAGTTGGTGTCTTCATAAAAATTATAGCTCTTATCAAAACAAACAATTTTGCTGAACACATCAACTTTCTATCTAATCAGGTAAAAAAGTTATGGGACATTTTTGGTGAAAAGCACCAAAAAATCATATTTTCGTCCTAACTTTTCCTCTTGATTTTTTACCAATTTTACAATGTTTAGAGAACTTTTTTGCCTAGTCAAAACACACATTTTTTACGCACGTTGTTTTTTTCTATCTCTTATATATTTGGAGATATTGGAGTTTTTATGTTGAAATTGACCTATTTTTGAACTAGGATATTTCATAAAGGGGCAGATTGGGGCAGACCAAACCGATTACAAATTAAAGTACAAGCAAAATGCTGCAAAACCACACTTCAAGTGTCTGTATCCACCTGTATCCTCAAAAGTTACACTTAATTTAAAAGAAGGCCTCCATCTACGTTATCCTGTTAACAAAATATGTTATATTGAATATAGTTGTTTTGTATACATCTATATAATATTTTTCTAAAAAATATCATTTAGACAATGACTTCAGTATTCTATATTACATGAGCAAAGCTAAGGCAGGTTTCTTTAAATATTAAATAAAACATTGCAAGTATTGCATAAATATTTTTCAATTTCCGGTACAATATCAGGTGTCAATGTCGTATCTATTCCAAAATGTTTGAACACTTCTTCAGGTCAATCATGTTAACATTTTTATCACCATTGCCATTTTTCCAAAGGATAAACACTTGTTGATAATTCATTTTTCCTGTAGATATTTGTTAAGAATATTCTATTATTACGTTATTATTATGTTATGTTATGTTATGTTATGTTATGTTATGTTATGTTATGTTATGTTATGTTATGTTATGTTATGTTATGTTATGTTATGTTATGTTATGTTATGTTATGTTATGTTATGTTATGTTGTGTTATTTTATGTTATGTTATGTTATGTTATGTTATGTTATGTTATGTTATGTTATGTTATGTTATGTTATGTTATGTTATGTTATGTTATGTTATGTTATGTTATGTTATGTTATGTTATGTTATGTTATGTTATGTTATGTTATGTTATGTTATGTTATGTATATTTTTTTAACAGGATAACGTAGATGGAGGCCTTCCTTTAAATTAAGTGTAACTTTTGAGGATACAGGTGGATACAGACACTTGAAGTGTGGTTTTGCGCCATTTTGCTTGTACTTTAATTTGTAATCGGTTTGGTCTGCCCCAATCTGCCCCTTTATGAAATATCCTAGTTCAAAAATAGGTCAATTTCAACATAAAAACTCCAATATCTCCAAATATATAAGAGATAGAAAAAAACAACGTGCGTCAAAAATGTGTGTTTTGACTAGGCAAAAAAGTTCTCTAAACATTGTAAAATTGTAAAAAATCAAGAGGAAAAGTTAGGACGAAAATATGATTTTTTGGTGCTTTTCACCAAAAATGTCCCATAACTTTTTTACCTATATAGATAGAAAGTTAATGTGTTCAGCAAAATTGTTTGTTTTGATAAGAGCTATAATTTTTATGAAGACACCAACTTCCTATCTCTTAAGCTGAAAAAAATGGATTGTGGATCTCACTTTTAGGGGGATTCATTTCAAAATGGCAGCCCTCAAAAGGTGGCCCTCGTTGTACTTTAAAACGTCTCCGAAAACATCATATACGTAAAATTAACCGATTTGGAGAAATCCCTCACGATCACGTTTTTGCACTTTTGGACCACTGTGCGCTGGTTCAAAGATGAGGAGGAATACTTGATTGCTTTTGAATAATGTAGTTGTTGAACATATGGGAATGTAATTTTATTTCTTCTTTCTATAAATTACTCTAAAGATAAAGCATCACTATCATGAGTTTAATAATCGATATCTCGCATACTCTTGTGCTCAGCTCTGTCTTGCTCGTTTGAATAGTGAGGAGTATTTAGTATAGGTCAATGTTAGAATCATCTTTTAAGAACCGTTTCTGCAATTTTGATGATTGATTGATTGATTGAGGCTTTAAACTTTGCAGTTCATTCACCTCTAACGAATTTTGGTGAATAATAATATCTTCTATATATCAGAATAAAACCAAAGTTATCCATCATCATAAGTATAATCTGAGCTAATTCCATATGGGATTCTGAAGTTTAATCCTCTTATCCTTCCCATTCTCGTATAATTTGATATACGGGACATGAGGTTGATATAATTATTTAAACAGAAACTGGTCAGTAGCGTCGGTCAGAAGCATAATTTTCATATGAAACATCTGATGAGTTTCAAGGAATTTGCCAAAAGCAGAAAATAATTCAGATCTTATTGAGACGGATATCAAAATTTTGAAAGAAGAACTAGAGAATAATTTATAAATTATTAATTTAAAAGCTTTGCAATGATAGATTAATTTTTTCCTTATTTGAAACTTAAATATTCTTTCATTCAAAGTATGTCTTCAAAACAATATCCTTGAAAATATCTATTACGTAAAACAAAAGATCAATGGCCTTATTCGATGTAGTTATCGTCCTGATTCGGGTCTTGTCCGCCAATTGCGAATGTTTGAATTACAAAAACCAGCTCTGCAATGTTGGAAAAACATTACAGTTATTATTTCATATTCAAAATATCAACAAATCAATATTATACATAATCAATCATAATGATCGTTTTGGGTCAGTGGCCTCCATTGTCATTTTATGGGGTTGCAACTCTCTGTTAGTCTAATCCTCAAAATAGAAACAAAATACAGGAAGTGGGTTATATCTGTGGTATAACCGCAAGGGTGACATAGGAGTATCGTTGATTTAGTGATCATTTGTTTTTAGTTGCATCTGAATCAATTCTTAATGAATGAATAAATGAATACTTGGGGGACTTCGAAACGAGAGCATTCTGTTGAAGGCGCAATATTCAGCAAAAGAAGCAATCACACGAAAGTTGTATAATACATGATACATTGCTTGTATTGTGATATGATTTGTATTCCATTTCCAATAGACAAAATATCTGTTGCATCAAATCAGTCTATATAATTTTTGCGTTCGCTCATCCTTTCTCACAACACCCATTTCTCGTTTGAGAAATTGTTGAGTAAACATCGTATGCCAGTGCGAGTAGAGCGGGAGATCCTTCTTAAGATTCATTGCACCTCTAATAAATTTCCGAAGAACGTGATCTTACGTTGATCGCACTTGATAGAAAAATCACAAAACCAAATGTATTTGGTCACCGTGTTATATGGTTAGAAAACATTAAAATAAACTCTTCCGCTTGAATGTTTTTATCAATTTCAAGGCGAACTGGCAGATTATTTTTCAGCAATGATAACATCTTTCCGGAATCTTCTCGACGCTGGATGGTAACCAAACGAAAAAAGTTCCGCGCTTGTATGTGGGTGTGTGGTGGCTGCCTCGATGTCTTAAGCGGAACCGTTTGTGTTATCACTCTCTTCCTAATGGATTCTCTTTTAGCCTAAGGTGTACAAACAGGCTCTTGGTGACACCGTTCATCAGCGCTTTCATGATAAACGAAGTTAGCTTCACCTCAATAGCGACGACATATTCCAATCGCTGTTCAATCATAACTGAGCGGATTTCCGAGCAGCGCTCGCTAATATACCGATTGGTGATTTCAATGGCCTGTTTTACAAGCAATTTTAAGGCTATTGAAACAAGTTTTTGAATGAAAAAGTAACAGGTATAAAAAGCGTAGACATTTCATCTTTCGAATGAAGCGTTTATCATACCATTTCGTTTGGTTGTTTAGGAGCTATTAACGCTAAAAATCTCTGTCTCCGGTGTAACGCCTTCGTTTTCGAAACTTTTATTTTACACCCCAATATAGAAATGAAAAACGTAGTCCTACGTCAAAATTCTATTCATTTAGGACAATCGAAATTAGACCTTTCACCATGTTTCAATCGGTCTACGGAAGCTACATTTTTAGTCTCAATTACATTCGATAGCGCATTTATCGAATCCAAATAAAAAAACTTATGTCCTCTGGATACGTCAGGATTTCGTTCTAAAAATGCCACCAAGCGGGTAAATTGCTATTTGTTTATCTTTCCTTTCTTAAAAAGACGGGTGGGTAATGTCGGGGACATAACCGGAGTGACGTAGGACTATACAAAGGGGACAGCTTTTGTTAAATATATATTTTTTATATATTGTTTTATTTTCTTCTCCTACGTGAATACCTACTAATCTACCTGACAAATGGATTAGTACTCTTTATGAACATGTTTTTTTTTTTATCCCATTTATTTATTTAAGGCTCATTAGCATTTTAGATGTAACAGAGCCGAATTTTAATCGTGTACATGTCACATGGTTATCATATCTATAATTAGCACATTACACAGTTGTCATTCGCCAGTATTCCTTCTATACCATTACATATGGTACATTCACACAGTAGCCATTTAGGCGTAAGAGTATTCTTTCTGTTCTTCCATTATCCAGTTGGACCACCGGACAGCGGAGACAGTTGATTGATCATTGTTGAGTTATTTATAGAACAGCAGCCCGATGTGTCTTGCAGAGCAGAGCAGTTGTATGGATGAATCGATCTTATTTCGACCGTGGATCGATCTCCATCGCTGATGATTGTTGCGTGGACGTAGTTATTCTGTAACAGCACAAAGATGGTCAATGGGGGCCCTGAGTTTTGAACTCACGATCGATCGCTTACTAAGCGAACGCGCAACCAATGTGGCTACGGAGACCCCCTATGAACATGTTGATGGTTCTGAAAAAAACCTTTGGTGTTGTGTTTTTGTTATCACTCGATATCCCCATCTTGTTCGGTTAAACCTTCCTGTTTAGCTATTTTGTTTGCCACTCGCCACAGCTTTCACAGTTGGAAAATTTCTTCCCATCCAGCTTGTGTCATGTTGTTCAGTAAATTACATTTTATGCGACGTGCCGAAACACTCAGTGTCGCATTGGAGGCGATTTTAACCTGTGTTTTAACCATAATTTGGACCCCGAACTCTATGTTTACAAAAATGTCGCATTACATGTCCGTTCAATTAGCTAAATGTCGAACTAATTGTAAATTACTGTACTTTCTATCTGGAAACAATTTGAGAATTGGTGGAAATTGAATAATCAGGAAAGTCCCCAACTATCAATAAGCTCAGAACAACTGCCAAATTCACATACTCATCAGATCCTGGCAAACAAATTATAAAAAAAATCAATTTGTGTTTTATTATAATTTTGGATATTATTTTAGAATGCATTGAACTGTATTTCGTAAACTCTTTTTTGAAAGGTTTAATGGCTCTGATAAGCGCCGTGTTTTATGGAATGGTTCCAATTTAGAAAACTTAGTACTCGTGGTTTTAAAAAAAACCATTTCGAACGCCCTCGATGTCGCCTTGTTCTGGTTTTGCCACCAAAGCAGATTGTATAAAGAACAAACTTTTGACGTAGGACTACGTCTTTCATTTCTATACCGGGGTGTAAAACCAAAGTTTCGAGAACGAAAGCGTTACGCCGGAGACCGAGATTTTGAGCGTTAAAAGCTCTTAAACAACTGAACGAAATGGTATGATAAACACTTCATTTGAAAGATAAAATGTCTACGCGTCATATACTTGTTACTTTTTGATCCAAAAACTTGTTTCAATAGTCTTAAAATTGCTTTCAAAACAGGCTATTGAAATCACCAATCGGTATATAAGCGAGCGCCGCTCGTAAACCCCCTCATTCTTTGTGTGGACACCGACTGGACAACATCGTTGCTGGACGGGCTGGACGGCGAGGGATCGAGTGCCTTTCTCAAGGCAAGAGGGCGGAGGTGGTAGCGCTGGAGTAAAATAGAGTAGTGTTTTCAAAGGGCCTTTCTCAAGGCTAGAGACGAATGAACTGAAAAAGTTTAAAGTCTCTATAATACAATACCATTACCATTACCATTACCAAACCCACTCAGTTATGATTGAACAGCGATTGGAGCATGTTGTCGCTGTTGTTGTGAAGCTAATTTCGTTTATCATGAAAATGCTGATGAACGGTGTCACCAAGAGGCTGTTTGTGCACCTAAGGCCAAAAGGGAATCCATCAGGAGGAGAGTGATGCCACGGTTCCGCTTGAAACATCGGAGCAGCCACCACACACACACACATACACGCGCGAAATTCTCGTTGCTATCATCGTTGCTGAAAAATAATCTGCCAGTTCCCCTGGGAATTGAAAAATACATTCATGCGAAATAGTTTATTTTAATGTTTTCTATCCATATAACACTGCAACCAAATACATTTGGTTTTGTTATTTTTCAATCAATCACAATTAACAGGAAAGCTTCTGAATATTTTTTTCCCCATCAGTGGAAATTTTCGTATCCAATATTGGATGCATAACATGAAAAACGGAAAATGTTTCACATCGCGAAAATCAAGTCATTTTCGAGCGATTATTTGCTTTCTACTCATATAATGCTGCGACCAAATACATTTCGTTTTGGATTTTTTCAATCAAGTGCGAGCATGTCTTTCGGCAATTTATTAGAGGTGCAATGAATCTTTAGGAATTCCCGCTCTACGCGCACTGACAAACAATGTTTACTCAACAATTTCTCAAACTAGAAATGGGTGTTGTGAGAAAGGATTAGCGAACGCGAAAACGACAAACGGGAGAAAGATACGTTTGGAGGTTGAAGGAAATTGGCAGAAAACTTTCGGTGGTAAGGCACCACGAAAGCAGCTCGGATAAGCGCATCAGCCGCAGGAAGCGTGAAGAAGCCACATCGCTATCGACCGGGAACTTCGCATGAAATTCGTCTCTATCATAAGTCGACCGAATTGCTGATCCGCAAGCTACCTTTGCAGCATTTGGTTCGTGGAATTGCTCAGGACTTCAAAACCGACTTGCGCTTCCAAAGTTCCGCGGTTATGACGCTGCAGGAGGCTTATTAGAAGATACCAATTTGTGTGCTATCCATGCAAAACGCGTCACATCATGCCCAAGGACATCCAGCTGGCCCATCGTATCCGAGGAGAGCGTGCTATATTAGCTTAGCATATAATCAACAGCCCTTTGCAGGGCTCCAAATTTGATGGATTAGAGTTCAGAAAAGTTTTTTACAGGCCGAACTGAAAGGAGCATTTAGCGAAAATCGTAGTGCCGATGATAATTCGATACCGATAGGTGCCATGGATATGGATTTCATAATGAAAAATATGAAATATATGACATGATGTAGTGAATATATCCCCATATCGAAGAAATCACTTTGATGAAACTGTTTACCGTTTGTCGTTTTTAATTGTTGGGAAAGGGCATTATTTCTGCTGACTAAATTCCAAGAAAAAATCCATTCCTTCTTTAAGCGTGATTCATTCTGCTTCGGATCAACGGAAGAGTGATAATCATTTCATACAAAAGATAAAATGTCCAAGAGTTATATGATTGCTATTTATTGAGTCGAAAAATTGTTTCAATAGCTTAATGATAGCTTCGAAAACAGGTTATTGAAATCATTCGTATCCGTATGTAGCGCGCCCACTTGGAAACCCATTAATCTTATTGGAATATGAGATGGGGAAGCTCATACTTACGTCTATGCATGAAATGATATTGTGGTGGTGAAACCGATTCATTATTCGTGAGGCGTCGTGCACAAATTACGTAACGCGATAAGGGGGGAGGGGGTAGATGTTGCGTTACTTTCTGTTTATTAGAGATAGGAAATTGCGTTACGAAAGGGGGGGGGGGTTATTTTAATGTTTTCTATCCATATAATACTGCGACCACATACATTTGGTTTTGTGATTTGTCAATCAAGTGCAGTTAGCAGGAAAGCTTCTGAAGATTATTCTTCAGAACAAGGTTTTTTGTATCCAATATTGGATGCATAAAACCTTGAGTCTCCAACGTAACACTCTCGTTTTTGAAGTCACCCAAATATTTATTTATTCATTCATTCAGGATGGATTTAGATTCAACTTCAAACAAATGATCTCTAAATCAACGATAGTCCTACGTCACCCTTGCGGTTATACCATAGATATAACCCACTTCCTGTTTTTTCTTCCGCTACCTGCTGTCGTTTTGCGATTGCGTTTGCCACTCGCTGCAACTGCCTGTTGTTGTCTTGATGTCCACCGAACCGAATGTGGTCTGTTCTGAATGCGGGTTTTCTTATCATCGCGAGCAGCTTTTTCACTTCGGCGGCCGAAACTATATAACGCCGGCTAGGTGGACTGATGCACTGGTACTAACGCGCTCGGCCTAGCTACCCTTGCGGGGAACTCCAGACTAACACGGTTCGAGCGGGATTTTGCCTTTCCCTTCACTTTTCCTCCTTTGCCATATCCAACCATGGTTGCTTGTGTTGGTTTGTTGATGTGATGTGATGCGAAACGATGTGGTGTACGGTTTGGATGAGAATGATCGTTACGGCAGCGGAGCGGGGATTTTTAAGCTGACTGGCTGGCTCGAGAATTACGCATGTGTGAGAGACTGCGACCAATGTTTCGTTCATATTTTTTCTTTTTCCTTTCCAATCGTGCTTCATTGTATTTCGCTGCTGCTCTGGTTGACCGTTTTGGTCGGTACGATTTGAGGAGCACAAAATGGACCAATCAAAAATGGGCACATAGTGCATTTGGACAATGCTTGATATTTCACAATTATTCAATTATTTATCTCAAGAAAAATGAAATGTTATTCGTTATGATAGATGCGTAGATATATTTCCTATCAATTGATGCAAAAACCTTTGCGATCTATTGAGAAATGCTCGAGTTATAAGCGTTCCAAATCTTGCATTTTTTCCTACTTGTTCAGTGCCTAGATTTTCATTTCACCCCCTATATCTTCCGGTTAGACGTAGTCCTACGTCAAAAGCAAGACAAGATTCAAAATGTTAGCAAAAAAGCTAAATAAATCCGACATTAAACTTACTCCATTCCGCGTGACTAGCTTTCACCATCTAAAACACAAGTGACAAATATACCTGTTTTTCCCCGTAACGTGACAGTACCTTATGGTTTCATGTGTTCTCTAGGATTTGAAACTGTAGAGAGATTCGTCAAAATGAGAGATTTAGGTATAATTCTTGATTCGAAACTCACTTTTGGCGAACATTACAGTACAATGATCAATAAAGCAAATAGTATACTCGGTTTCATAAAAAGATTTAGTTACAATTCCAGGGATTCATACACAATTAAAACATTGTATATAAGATTTGTAAGCAATATTTAAAAATATTGCAGTGTTGTATGGGCACCCTACCACTGCACTCCAATCGAATAGAATCAGTACAAAAACAGTTTTTATTATTTGCCCCGAGAAAGTTAGGCTGTTCAACATCTCCCCTTTCCCCATATGAAGCTCTTTGTATGTTAATGAATATTGAAACACTTGAGAAACGAAGAGAAAATACCGCAATTTCATGTTTTATTGGCTTGGTTTCAACAGGATTAGAAAATTTACTTGAAAATCATGCACCAACACGAGTCTTGCGAGCACGGAATTTGTTCAAACCAACTTCACTTCGAACTTTATATGCTATAAACGGTACACCTAATAAAATGATGAGAACATACAATAAGTACAGTAATGTAATTGATGTGACAATGACGAAGAAGTTATTGAAAAAGTCATTGACTGAAAGATCATTGTATTCGTGAACTACAGTTTTGTCATATATGATTGCTGCGTTGCATTTTATAGTTCATAATTAATATACCTAATATACCTATATTAAGATACCTCTAATAATTAAATCTCATATAGTTTTCATTAATATAGCTATAAATTATTCATCAAGTACATTGTAATTATAATATAACGTATGTAATGTTGTCTACTATAGTTTGACGAAATAAAGAAATTTTGATTCATCCTCTTAAAATCAGAAAATACCTTTCTCACATAAAAACTCCAAATTCTTTCAGAAAGTGGTATAGGATCATATTTGGTGAAAAAAATCCTAAATTTATGGATATGTTCGAATTTTAATAAAGACAGAGTTTTGAAGTTTATTTTTATTTCCGGCTCTGTTCGCCTTAAACTGACTCTACTTCAATAAGTACGCTACATAAGACGATTCTGTTGCTTTCATTTGAAAGATGTGATTATTTGGTATAGGATATAGTTGCAAAACATCTTAATTAGTGTATTTAAAGAACATTTTGGAAGTGAATTTTTATTTTATAAATTTTATTTCAAAAATGCATAATACTATTGATTATTTATATTGACCAATTTAAAGCTTTCTAACCGTTCTTCAATTTGTTCTTTGGTACATAAATACTATTTTTTTTTAAATTTCGCTGCAATATCATTTTAAACAATTCCTGGTGAACCTTCAATTGAAATCTTAAAAAATCACGATTGTTACTCCAGTATACTTATTGTAGCCAATTAACTTTCACCCTAATGTTAAAATATTATATTTTTTTCTTGAAATAATCCATATTTCAAACATAAAAAACATTTTTTCTCAAAACTGTATATAATCGTTTCTAAAATTGTATACAATCAAATCATGTCTAATCGAGTTCGACCTGTACTTCGTTTTTTCCTCGTTATTCCTATTCCTGCAACATTCACCCATCCCAGCACATTCCTACAGTCTATTTTATTTTAAAAATCCTACACGGAATAAGTCCAGAGTAGGGGATGGCAATTTTTCCACCACTGAATAATTTGAATCTTTCTGTAAAACTTCCATCGATAGCACTATAGTACAATTATTGATCAAAATAAGCTCCAAGCAGCTTCAAATAAACATTCAAATTATTTGGCGCGAAACAGAAGCTGTTTTGTTCTCAGGTTGCTTGAATATAATATGACGATTAGCGATTTTGTCACATTGTTTTAGTTTGTACATTATTGTTTTGTGTTTCAAATCATTTTTATGGCTTAAATGTATTAAATTTTTACAAAATTACCAAATTAATACGTCAGAAAGACGGTAAGTAGAATGCTGAAATATAGATCAGTAAAATCTGCTGGTTATAAATATGTTTATATAAAAAACAAATAAAATCAATGATAACGAAAATAAAATCCAATTTCAACCCAAGTGTAATACTTTGTCAAAGAAGACCAGCTTATTGGATTTAATTTGAAATGATGTTCATCTCAATCGGTCCTGTAGTTCGAAAGTTACTAATTTTAAAAAATTGCCCTAATGGAAAAATAAAAATATATATAGGTGGTTGACGTAGAACTACGCTGTAGTTTAATTCAAGTCGCTTGTTTATAACTGCGGATATTATTTTATAATGCTACGAAAATTTTGAAATAACCATTCTATCAGTTTAGTCGCCCTGAAATGTTTTTTTATTGAAGAATGCACTTGAACCCAAATAAATTAATAACTTATTAAATAACTTGGTATTCCCCAAAAAATTTTTGGTGCACAACCAAAAACCTGGGGAATACACATTGCGTATTTGAAACAGAAATGCCAGCAAAGAATCAATTTTCTCCAAACAATAACCGAAACATGGTGGGGCGCCCATCCAGGAGACCTCATTCAGTTGTACAAAACAACGATATTATCAGTGTTAGAATAAGGCAGTTTTTGCTTCCGACCAACTGCCAGGATTCATATTCTCAAGCTGGAGAGAATACAATATCGTTGCTTGCGTATAGCAATGGGGTGTTTGCATTCGACACATACGATGAGTCTCGAAGTCTTGGCAGGAGTACCCCCACACTTTTTGAAAGGCATATTGCCTATAATGAATTTTTTACATTCCTCGTCAGGACACACTCGTTAGTTGGCAGCGCATGTGGAGTGAAGATGAGTTCGGTCGTTGGTTACACACGATTATCCCTAAGGTTTCGACGAGTGCTTGGTTTAAGGGATTGAATTTAGGTCGTGATTTCATTCGCGTGATATCTCGGCTCATGTCCAATCACTACAACCTAAACGCGCATCTCTATCGCAGCAAACAATCTTTGTGATTGTGGCGATGGCTACCACGACATCGAGCATGTTGTCTGGTCGTGTATCCGGTTCCATGCTGCTCGCTCTCAGCTCTCTAGAGCACTGAGAGCACAAGGCAGACAATCGGATATCCCCGTCCGGGATATCTTAGGTAGCCGTGATCCTGATCTTCTGCTTCATCTATACCTGTTCCTCAGAAACGCCGATGTCAACGTTTAATGATGTTTCCTTCGTTGTGTTCCTGTTTCATATCCCTCCTATCCGATCTATAAACTTTTACTTAGGCGCGGCAATACATACACACACTCTTTACAGATACACGGGCCAAAGGTTGTGCAGTCCACTGATCATTCAACAAGAGCCAAAGGTTGTACCGCTCATTACAACTCTACACGAGCTGGTGTTTGCGCCAGCTAGTGACCATTCTATCCTGGATTCCTCGAGTCGAGAAAGACGCATCACGCTAGATATGGGGTACAGACTAGAGGGGCGTTGCTGATTAATGGTCAGCTGCATCCCAATAGGAAGTATCCCGTGTCGGGCATAGGTACAGAGCATTGGAGACAGCAACATCACAATTACGAAAACACTTGTAATACTAACCTCGAGCCAACCGCGAGTAATCGGTTACATATTACTAACATAGTTATAAGGCAAACATTGTCGAAATATTGAACTCCCGGCCCCGTCAGGTTGACGCCATATGAGCCTTAATAAAAATATATATTTTGGATAAAAAAAACCTTAACACCTCAGTTCAATGCATTGATGCAATGTCAAAAGCACCCACGAAGCCTTTATGATGACGGAAAATAAACAATTTCAACTGTTTGGAAAAAGGCTGAATATTTGTCTCAGCAGAGATTCTTTACTAATACACTAGCACAAATGTTTCCCTCCCGCTATTTCCTTTTCTTGTTTATATTTATCATTACGGCTACATTATTTGCAACACCAAGCAATCATCAATAATAGCATAACTAAATTAGGCGATTGTTGAGTCGTTACAGGGCCAATGCTCACGGTAGCAGATACAAATGGGGTTTCAGCGTAGCGAAGATGCACTATTTTTACGAACGGGTTATGAAGCACGCACGTACGTACACAAATATCCATATACCGATGGCTTAAAGCATCTAAATATACACACACTTATCTCCGTTTTGCGCTCTTTTCAACAGAAGCCCCTTCTGTTGATACTGCCAGTCTAGATTAGCTTAGCTGTCATCTTTTGTGGAGAGAGTTTTCCTACCGTCACGCGAAACTAAATCACTGACAAAATTCCAGAACATTTATTTTCTTGGTGAGCTGACGATAGCCTAGCTTGATGATTCCCCACACAATTGTGTAGCTCAGAACCTCAATACAATGCATCAGTTTGATGCAATGATTGCAATTCCAGAGACATCAACGTGTGAGTCATTTGATCGCGTCCACAGATCAATCCGAAACGAATACATGTGATGACGCAAAACAAGGAATAATAAGCGATATTCATTTCTTTGTATACACAACGATACTGAATGTTTGCCTTCTTCCCTTGCTTGTTGAATTAGAGATACTTTCAACTTCTTCAGTTCATTCGTCTCTAACCTTCAAAAAGGCCCTTGGAAAACTTTACTTTATCCATCATATTACTCCTCCACCCCCATTTACTTGAGAAAGGCATTCGATCCCTCGCCGTCCAGCTCGCCCAGCAACGATGTTGTTCAGCCGATTTCCTCGCGAAGAATGAGGTTTGCCTCAGCGAGATCAACTGTTTATACTCTAGGCAAATATTCCCCTTCGTTCTTCTTCTTTTCCTTTGTTCACGGAGACTTTACATCTTACGATTTACCCTTCTTCTTCTTCTTTTTGGCTTTAAGAGGGTTTAAACTTTTCAGTTCATTCGCCTCTAAGATTTACCCTTCGTTGCTCGTCGATAAGTTGCTCGCTATTGAAAGCTCTGTTCGAGAAAGCACACAAATGGACAGAACAAATGTACGAGGAAATGGGAGTGCTTCCAATTTTCATCAATTTAAACCATATACAGACTATGGGATTGTAATATATAGCATACCAAACAAATCTTAGGGAATTTCCGATTCGTTTGGCATGTAAATCGCCAAAATCCGTTTGCGGCAAAAATAGTTATTACCGTAACTTTATTTCATAAAAACGTGAACTGTTTTCTGATTTAGCACCCTTGATGAAAGTCGTAGTTCTACGTCAAAAATAAGGGTACTGTGATCCTTCGTGGGATTCATTGGTATCCAAAAAAAAATACCGAGTTAATCATACGAAAGCTGCAATTTTAACGACTTCACAATAATACACAATCGAGAAAAAAGTATATTCATTCACGCTTATAAACAATCATCCATTCAATATAGTCGTTGAGGAAATTGTGAAGAGCATGACAATGTTTAAATTCAATTTCGTCACCCACGCAAACCCACCGTGCACAGCAATCGTCGGTCAAGAGTTCCAACTGTCGTCACAGCATTGCTTCCTTCCTCCCCACATAGCAGCAGTTTTCCGTGCGATTCTGTTTATTCGCCCAACGCCCCTTTCCACACTCTTCTCTCCATAGGGGGGGATCCTAGTCGGCTTATGACAGTCAGCAGACATTCCCGTGATCCGAATCCGGTTCATATTTTCCCTGATTTTTTCTGCATTTCTTTATGTTTCGTAGCGAATAGAAGCGTGTTGATTTCATTCTTGGTCGAAATAAATGTTACATTAAAGAGGATTAACCCAAATTTGTTTTCGTTAGCATTTCTCTAAAAATTTAATCGATGGTTGTTTACGTCTGATGCTTGCGAGAAATCTGTAAACGATAGCAGCTCAGTCGTCTGATGAATACAACGATTTTTCTTGTATCCAACCGACACATTGTTCTTCTGGAAAATCGTAACAGCACTTTTTCCAAACACCTCTAATTTCCAAAGTTTCAACCTGCTTTACGGGTTCCATTTCATTCATCCCTCGTACATAAATCGAAAGTGTCGTTTCGTGGCAGAGCGAAATCATTCTAAAGTTGCATTATGCTTCGCCGTTCGTCGAACATTAGTCCGACGTGTTTTCCACACCTCTTGGCCCTGTCGACGGGAGACGCTGACAAAAAGGCGGAAGAACTGCCGGGAGCTACTTATGAGAGTACAAAACTTTCAACATGTTTAATCGAAAAACTTTTCACTAGCCTCGCAGCGAAATCATCGTATGGAAACTGCAGGGGGTTGGGAGCTGAAAGTGCAACGCAAAATCTCAAACTCTGGCGGCTGATGGAAAATCGCTGGAAGGAGATTGGAAATCGAGCGCGAATCAAACTGCACACGAGTCGAAAATTTTCGAACCAACGAAGGCGCGGACGTCGTCACAAGTTTATCTCCAAGCAGATGGTTGTGGAGGAAAAGTTTTTTCTCTCTTCATTTTGCTACCTTTTCTCACCTTCCTACAGATAAGAAGCTGGGGGAGATGGCGACGGGACGGGAATTCGAGATGATAATACTACACCACTTCCGATGGTAATGATCATGATGCTGATGAACTTCTGAGTTCAGATTATACTAAGACGTTTCTGATAATGATCGTATCGCGATGAGATGGTGGATGAAACCTTCAAATGCGGAACTCGTCGAAGCGAAACCATGGATTTTAGGACCCATAAAGAAAAAAAGGTCTACTTTTGATGAAAACATTGGGCATTGGTGAATGAGTTTTCTTTAATAACCAACGAGGAAAAGTCGACCATCGGTTCAATGCATCTTGTGCATACAAATCGCGAAATAAAATAAAATTAAAGGATTTTTTTTTCGTTCTCATTTATGGTTGGTATGAACAGAAAACATCACGCTCGAAAGATCCGGTTCCATGCGGATGGAACTTCTTGTAGTTCATCAAATATGTTTTTTTCTTGTCGGAGTATCTTCCAGCGGATGTTAAGCCTAGGCACCCCCCCCCCCTCCCCCGTTGCACCCTCCGTCACTGGAGACACATTCTGTTAGCAGTACCTTCTGCTGACCTTCGCAAGTCCTGCTGTAATTTCCGTTTAACAGGAAACCATGGGAGCAAAGCAAACTTTTAGCCCAACTTTCTCTTCCATTCCCGTCGGGTGCTTTAAATCAAACAACGTCTTCCCACCGACAGGCAGCATATTTCCACCCCGAGTTCACTACTCGTGCTGCGTTCGTCTGCGTTTGTAGTCGCAGCTCGGCTACGTAAACAATAACAACATCATAGGTAGGTTAGCAAGAAGTGGATGTTTATTATTCCGTGAACAGATGCTTAAACATTGGAACAAAGCAGATTCAGTATGTGTGTGTATGTGTGTAGATTGTGTACGCGTATATTACGCTCGAAGGAGCTGCAACATCACGAAAACTAATCCTGTTTGTGTTTTGCAAAACAACATACAGGGAAACTTCGATATAACGTACCCTCGTTATAACGTACCCTCGATATAACGTCACTCGATATAACGTACATTTTACCTCGATATAACGTACACATTTCCAAAGTGTAAAGGAAAAAAAAAATCAATATTTTTTTTTCCTGATAGAACAATGAATTATCTGTATTGTGATGCTAAAACAAGTTTTGTACCTCCAATCAGTCCCGAAATACAGCTGGTTTTGTTATTCCGGATTCTAAATTAATTAAGCTTGAATCAACAGTTCGAAGGGAAACATCGTGAGAAAGGCTGGCTTAGTCTTCTGATTGAAGTTATTCATTAACTTTACTAAAACAGCAACACATTAATGTATTATAGACTACGTTTGTGAGTACTTTATTATGCTTCGATATAACGTACAATTCGATACAACGTACAATTTTGAAAGTGAAATGTACGTTATATCGAAGATTACCTGTATATGCATCGATTTCAGCGGAAGTTTATTACATGGAGAGGATACTCGAAACACTTCGCTTATTCAATGTGGTTTGTCACCCTCTAAACTGAAACAAGCATTATGACAAAACATGAGAATAACTATCCCATATGGCAACTTATTTTGAAGAATATTAGTATAGGAATGTGTCTAATGTGCTTCCTCTAATATAAAATGAATATATTGTCACTGTACTCCTCAAGACGTAAACACGTAGATTATTTAACCATAAGTCAACTGCAATCATTCTGTACTTCAGATACTATATGGTCGGTGTTAAGTCAGACCATGTGACATTATTATGATTTCAAGAAAAACGAACATGAAGTTAAGTGTTCTGCAATTTTCGAAGCTTTTGTTCAGTATTGTTCCCAGACAGGTTAGCTACTCTCTGACAACACTATGACGTGTGATAATTACAAAAAAACGTCTCATGCTCATTCCATTCATTCCAGTTTTAAAGAGGCTTTAATATTTTCAGTCTCATGCCCAAAACAGGTAGGTTTTTTCTACTGCTTATACGGACATGATCTACTCTGCCTTAACAAATGAAGCTTGATTCACTATGACTGAACAATTTAGAAATATTTTTCAATTAATTGGTCGGTGTTAAGTCAGGCCGGACCATGTGACATTTTTATGATTGCGAGAAAAACGAATTTGAAGTTCAGTACTCTGCAATTTTGAATGCATTTAATTTTTTCGTTCAATATTGTTCTCGGAAATGTTAGGTACTCTCTGCCAATACTTTGACGTATGATAATTGTAAAAAAACATCAAGTATCATGCCAAAAAAGGCACTTATTTGGCTCCCTTTATGCACGTGATCCTCTCTGACTGAGCCAAATGATGATTTTTTAAGATTTGGTTCTCTATGACTGAACATTTTCGAAATATTTCTCAATCAATTAACATTTGTGAGTCAAAGTGTGCCATTCTCTTATAACAACTAGAGAGAGAAGGAGTGTGAGGTTGAATCTGCATATCGACGAGGGCATGAATGGTTATTTACCATCAAACGCATCTACGAAACAGGAACTGGCTCTCACCGAGCCGATGCTGACTTGGGGATTAATTCAAGTGAATTCACTTAAAAATTCGAACGACAGACATCACGATTTGGCGTTCATTAGTGAACCGGACACTGCGAATCTCCTTGAGCCTCCGGTCCCGTTATTGGCAGCCGATGATCATCACAAGCCCTTCATCTTGAACCTGGACGCCCTCTCCAGTTCTGCCAACGTTTCTGACTATGTATCTCTTCCACCTGGATTGAATTTCAGGTTGTGCAACTTTGACTCGCTGAACAATATACTGTTCTCTATCGATTGGCTTGAACTTCTGGACGGAGGCTCGGTCGATGCAATAGCCGAACGTTTCTAAGACAAACTGTATGAAATTCTTTATGCGCAAGTTCCGCTCTAACGATGTGTCGAGAAGCCATTTCAAGCGCAACCTTGGTGGACACCCGATTTGCGCAACTTACTGAACGTGCTGCGAAAGTCGCGCAAACGTTATTTGGGAACGGAGGCGATCTGGCGTAGTGGTAACATCCATGCCTCTCACGCTAAAGGTCACGAGTTCAATTCTCACTCCCGACATTCTTCCAAAAATGGAAGTAAAAGTGACGAACAAAAAAAAAATTATTTGGGAACTAAATCAATCGACGCTGTGTCTAGATGGAATGGAAACCAACTACAACGCGTTATTGAGGTCCAGCTACGATGAATACATACAACGAACTCAAGCGAATCTGGAACAAATCCCATCGGCATTTTGGAAGTACGTGAAATCACATCGCTCAAGCAATCGCATCCCGAGTACAATGGAGTTCAACGGGATTACTGCCAGTTCCCCAGACGATGTCGCTAATCTTTTTGCGAGCTTCTTCCAGTCAGTGCACAATTCAACTGCACCTCTTCTGCACGCTGCAAGTTTTGATCGCATCCAGGAGCACAACTTGAATATCCCAACGTTGAATTTCTCTCCGGGTGAAGCCATGAAAGCTTTGCATGACCTAGACTCATCTAAATGGCCTGGAGTTGATGGTATTCCTCCATCTCTGCTGAAACACTGTGCTCACTCGCTCGCTTTTCCATTGTCTTGCCTATTTAACCGTTCTTTGAGGGAAATAATTTTTCCAACTTTTTGGAAAAAAGCTTCAACTTCCCAATTTACAAAGCGGGTAATCGGAACCGCGTGGAAAACTACCGTGGAATATCGCTTCTCTGCTGCATTAGCAAAGTCTCCGAAACGGTAGTTCACAACGCTTTGTACAATGCGATACATCCAATTATATCGGAGTTCCAGCATGATTTCGTCTAGCATCGGTCCACCACAACGAATCTGCTCTGTTACACAAGTACACTTTTTCGCGAAGTCGAAGCCTGGCGGCAGGTCGACTCCATCTACATCGATTTTTCGAAATCGTTTGACACCGTTCCGCATTTGTATGCATGTAAAAATTCAGTGCCATGGGATTCCCAAATTGGTTGGCTGATTGGACCTTCTCCTACTTGACCGGTCGTCAATCCTTTGTGTTAATTAGTTATGCGCGCTCGACAGTCTTCTTAATCACTTCAGGAGATCCGGAAGTGGACTTCAGGAAGTGTGCTCGGGCCTATGTTATTTGTTTCGTATGTCAACGATTTGTGCCCCCGAATTTCATCTTTCAAGCAAATGTTCGCTGATGACCGTAAAATGTATAAAGTAATCGTGACAACGCTCTATCTTCTCGTCCTTCAAAAGGACATTGACGACATGTTACTGTGGTGCAATGAAGACGGCATGACAGTCAACGTGAGAAAATGCAAGGTGATTTCGTTCACCCGTAGGATCGCCGCCGTAGAACATCATTACAACATTGGATCTGTGCCACTGGAACGTGTTTATACAAAGTGTGATCTTGGAGTTACTATTGACTCCAAGTTAAGATTCAACGAACACGTTGCGCTCATCACAGCTAAGGCCTCTACGGTTCTTGGCTTCATACGACGCTCCACCTGGCAGTTCACCGGCATCTGCGCCCAAAAAAACTTTGTTTTGTGCTTTAGTCCGAAGCATTCTGGAATATGTTGCACCTGTGTGGACACCTTACCACGCATCGCTGATCATCAGAATCGAACGTATACAGAAGCGCTTCATTCGATTTGCCTTGCGGAATCTGCCATGGAACGACCCTTCTAACCTGCCTGATTACTCAGCACATTGTACGTTGATCGGTATGGAAACATTACGTGCGAGGCGCGCTGTCATTCAGCAACTGGTTATCTTCGACCTACTGCGTAGCAACATAGACTGTTCTCAACTTTTAGAAAATGTTCATTTCCACGTCCCATCACGGCAGTTAAGATCCACACAGTTCATCTCTGTACCTGCACATCGGACCGGTTATGACTACAACAATCCTCTGGACTCTTGCCTACGAGCCTTCAATGAAATAAGTGTATATTTTGATTTTTGTGACAAGTAAAACTGCTTTCAAAAATAGTATTAGAAATATAAGGTAGAGTAGTCTGTACGAATTTTATCGAAGGCGAAACAACAATAAATAAACATTTGGTTGCGTTCAGCATAATAGTCTCTGCCATCTCTTACAGGCATGAATATGATTGCACGGCAATCATGTTAAAGCATAAACTTCTCATTTTCAATCACCTTAGACAGTATTCGTCAATAGAATCGTCAAATTCGAACTCATTGTCATCGCTACAGTCGAAATCGCACTCTGAAATAGTACATTTTGCGATCATTCACACTGAAGACCAGCATTTTTCACTGATCCGTTCAGTCAGAGTTAGTCCACTCTGACTGAACGGATTTTTTATATTTTTTTACTATGCTCAGAAGGTGCACATTTTACACTAACGGGTTCAATAACATTTCAACAAGGTAGGGGACGTGGGGGTAAAACGGACATGTTAAGAATTTTGGAGAACGGACATGTTAAGAACTTTCCCAAAACTTTGATGCAGTTTCTTGCAATTCAATATACTATTTTTCTACCTAATTGGCCAAATTTTGCACAAAAAAGTGTTTTTCATTGTTTTTTACTGAAATCAAAACAGACCGAAAATTACAACATTTTTTTCGATGCGGGTAATATAGATATATAGTGGGGGTAATATGGACAGGTTTGTAATATATGAAGCGTAGAGGTTTATCGGTTCCTCTACCTATTAGCTTTGAGAAAAAGTTTTGTTGGTTTTAATTCGTCGCTTGAAAATTTCAAATGATTGAAACATGGTCCATCCTGTCTGCACATGATATAGAGCCATTTCGCCACGGTAAATTGTACATGGTCCGCTCTGACTGCAAACTATGAGGGGTTTTCGCTGATCAATCATAACAATTTCGATCAATTATTCCTGCTGTATTAGTGATTTTCCAAATCCGATAAATGTGGTATGTAGGTTACATAATGCTTAACCAAATGTAATCAATAACTCGAAATTTTCAATTTTGCGACTTAACACCGACCAAATGCATGATAATATTACACCTCATAATAAAATGTAAAAAAAGGAGAGCATAAACTTGTATCTATATCTTTTTCGGTCTAGGTCATGTGTGCGGCAAAGTTTGCGAAAAACTTTAATGCGTGCTTATTTGCAATGTGTCTGTTGTTTCGCTTGCTCTTATTGATCTTATATTGTTATACCATATCTATATAAACAAAAATGGAAAGCCAAATGTGTTGAAAAGCGCAAAACTCGAGGAAAAAATGGTCTGACTTGAACCGTATTCGTTTTGTTGTATTCATCTCATCCCGTAGATAAAAGAGAGAAAATAGGAAAATTTTCAGAAAACTCTAAAGGAAGGTCGGAAAATTCGAAATTTTGAATGCGCATATGTTCGACAATTACATCATGATAGGCGTTGGTAGTCCATTCTATGTTTGCGTTAACGTAATTAATCTTTATTCTAAAGAGGAAGTTGGTTTTTAGGTGGACTAACGCGTGTTTTGACATATTTTAAGCATGCAAACAACATAAAAAAGGCAATAGATAGACTTAATTGCTTCACATCACCGTATTTTTTGACAGTCATCGCGATTTTTTTTCTAAATTTCTTTACCTTCTATTATAGGAGCTGTAAACTGCAAAGTTCAGTCGCCTCAGCCTTTAAAAATTCATTTACGGGTAGTATGATTAAACACATGAACGTCTGCTTAGTGAGAAAATGTCAATTTGGTCGGGACGAAGTTCGCCGAGTCAGCTAGTATTTTATACAAATGCTATACCAGTATTTGAGAGTCATGACATTTTCTGTTATTTTTATGCTCATTTAATAAATCGGGCCTTGTTCACGTATCAAAACGGTGCTTCTATGAATAATAAAAAACGGTACTCAGTATAAATAAAAGTTGTTACCCATGCTTGAGGAAAGGCTTATTGCAATATTTTATGCATTGTGGTAATTTGTAGATGTAAAGAGCATTGTTCTGTATGTTTAAACAGAAAGATCAAAGGCGGATGACAATTATTTTATGATATTTTCGAAAATCAGGGATGAATTTTGGGAACTGTTTCGAAAGATATCACACGAAGAAAGATTTTTGCACATATTCTTTATGTGAAAGTAACACATTGAAACACATGTTTAACAAAGATTCATCTGAAGTTTAAAAGAAAATTAATCATGTTCATCTTTCATAATCTCACAAGTTGTGAATATACTGCATATATTCTCACAAAGTTATACATAACTGCTTTTCCAAGTAAAAATAATTACGAATAGTACGATACCCATGTTCAAATTTAATACGAGCGCAAAGGGTTGATCATCGATCGAGTTTCCACTTGCTGCGATTACGACCTCCACAGGTTTTCGGATCGCACGGTAAGCCCTAATAATGTAACCAGGATTCATTTCTCTCCAGGTGCAGGCTAATGTTTGTTTGAGGCTTGCTGAACCCGCGTTTAGAACAGGCCTTGGCTTTCATGACGCGCCATACTAAATAATCCAGCGGTTTAAGATCGGGGCTGGCCTTAGAGCCTTCGCCCAGAACGACAGATGTCCCTACAACCACTTCTGAATGCGACTCATGGTGTGGCACGGAGCCCCATCTTGTTGAAACACAACATTTTACTTCCGTCCGTACTGGTCTTTGACTCACGGAATAACATACTTACTTAAAATCTCGATGCAGATCTCCGTGTTCACTTTGTCGCCTTCTGGAATGAACTCTGGGAGAAAATGTCCCATCAAGCCATACTTATATTGGAACACTATTCTAAAAAATCTGTGAATTCTGTATGAAAAATTGTGTAATCTGTAACGACAGATTCTTGGTTTCAAAAAGTCTGAAATTCTGTATAAATATAGATTATTTTGTAGAGATGGTAACCTTAATTCTTTTCTGAGAAAATGGTTATAGGGAGATCTCTTCACCGACCATGACCGAAGGGCCAGGATGAATAGAAGGCAGAAACTATGATTACAAGAACTATCTGGATGCTCGAATTGGTCGGGTGCCTCGGATAAACAGCTTTCAACATTAACATTAATTTTTAGCACATATTTTGTCACATTTTAATTCGTTTATAAAAAGTGTGAACTGATAAATTGTTGCGTAAAATATAAGATTAGTATAGTTGCTTGCTGTGGAGGCTGAGAGCAATCAAACGACCCCAAAGAGTTAACATAGTTTAAGACTGGCAGAAACACACTCCTTTAGAATAAATAAAAAAATCGAAACTGAAATTTGCGATTTTTTTTAATTTCGACATTGCTCAATGGCGTGAACATTATGATTGTCACCTGTGCCCGCAGTGTATGTCAAGATGATCTAGATCTAGAAGATGAATAACGTCGCATGAGTGCCTTGGCAATATGGACACAAATTTCAAAATATGGCCAGCTTGTGTATTGTACTCGCGAGGAGAAAGTTGATTCATGAATCAACAATCATCAGCTTCTTCAACTAAAAACCGCAAACCATCGGTGCTTTAAGGCGTCGTGCACAAATTACGTAACGCTAAAAACGCGGTTTTTGGACCACATAGCCCCCCCCCCCCTATTTAACAATAAGTAACGCAAGAAAAATCCCCTCCCCTCATGTTACGTAATAATGAAAATATCAACGTAGAAAATCTGTCCAGGCCGGAATCAAAGTTTATTCGAATTGAATTTGACAAGCTCATAGAATTTCTAACAGAGAAATAAAATAAATGGTACTTTCAAACCATCTAGTATTTGACTGAGAGGAACAGGAGCTGGTATAAATTGATGTTGATTTATACAAAAATAACTGTTTGTTTTCAGAAGTTCGAGACTGAATCAAACATCGAGATTTGTCACTGCTCAACAAAAGGGTGGCTTTCTTAGGAATTTAAAAAATACGTTCTCAAATTTAAAGAATAGGGGGAAATAGTCCTAATCCGACCGATGGTCTTGAACCGACCTCTTCTTGGATCTCGGAAATGGCGCCACCTATCGAAAATCATTCGGCTAAATATCCTACAAATTCCACATCCTCAATCTGGGATATCCATCGATTGCTAGGTTGTTCCACAGATCATCTAACGATTTCGCTACATACTCAAAATGTTTCGCTTCCTGTTTCGGATTGTTTTGAGATTTTCATCCAAGTGAGATTCATGATTACTGGGTTAATAAATCTTCGATATCGAATAATTTCGAACTCAGGGAGCTCGCCACCTTTTTTTTTAAATAGAACCCATGAATTTGAAGAATAGTGCCTTCCTGATCAAACTGCAACGTACGTTGGATCACTGTATCCAAATGATTTAGAATGACCAAAGTGCCCTAGCTTCTTTCTGCACCTGTGATAACCGATGGAATAACCTTATTTTATTTCATATTTCATATTTATTCTTATTTTGCAACGTAAGACCAAGTCTTTTTTATGTTACATTGAGTTGTTCCTAGTAGAAAGTGCCACTTATCAATTTGGATTTAGAGGCAAAGACCTCTGTATTGTCAGCTTGTATTGGCCTCCGAGAGCTGCGGTTAGCCGCAAACAACTTGATGACATGTGCTCACTCCTTCCTGAGCCACGATTGATCTTGGGAGACTTCAACTCTCACGGAACTGCCTGGGGGGAACAGTACAGGCCTCCCAATCTATGGTGGGATAGCCAATGTTCCAAGCTTTATGTAGAAAAATCGAATGCATTTAAAGCTTTTCGGAAACGTGGAACCCCTGAAAATTTTCAAATGTATTTAGCCCTTGAGAATCAGTTCAAAAATTTGATCAAAGGGAAAAAACGTGCTTATTGGCGAAATTTCGTGGGAGGTTTGTCACGAGAAACGTCAATGAAAAAATTATGGAAAGTGGCTCGAAACATGCGAAATCGCTCTTCAACGAATGAAAGCGAAGAATATTCACATCGATGGATTTTTAATTTTGCACGGAAGGTTTGTCCTGATTCCGCTCCTGTGCAAAAAATTGTTCGAGATATACCACAAGATAGGTGCGATCTTGATTCCGAGTTTTCGATGGTAGAATTCTCTTTTGCTCTCCTTTCTTGTAACAATTCTGCTCCAGGATCGGATCGAATTAAGTTCAACTTGTTGAAAAACCTCCCTGGTGTGGCGAAACATCGCTTGTTGAATTTATTCAATCGGTTTCTGGAGCATAATATTGTTCCAGATGATTGGAGACAAGTACGAGTTATAACTATTCAAAAACCCGGAAAACCCGCGTCCGACTTCAATTCGTCCAATAGCAATGCTGTCTTGTTGGAGAAAATGATCTTGTTTCGCCTTGATCGATGGGTTGAAACGAATGGTCTACTCTCAGATACACAATATGGGTTCCGCAGGGGCAAGGGGACGAATGATTGTCTTGCGTTGCTTTCTTCAGAAATTCAAATGGCTTACGCCGAAAAAAAACAAATGGCTTCAGTATTCTTGGACATAAAGGGGGCATTTGATTCTGTTTCAATAGAGGTTTTCAGACAAATCGTCAGACAAATTACACTCTCGGGGTCTGCCGCCTCTACTGAATAATATGTTATATAACATGCTTTGTGAGAAACATTTGAACTTTTCTCACGGAGATTCGACAGTAAGTAGTTCTCTTACATGGGCCTCCCCCAGGGCTCATGTTTAAGCCCCCTTTTGTACAATTTGTATGTAAGCGACATCGACAATTGCCTTACACAAAATTGCAGCCTAAGACAACTTGCAGATGATGGAGTGGTGTCTGTCGTAGGATCAAACGAATCCGACCTGCAGGGACCCTTACAAGATACTTTGAACAATTTTTCAACCTGGGCCATTGGGCTAGGGATCGAATTCTCCACGGAGAAAACAGAGATGGTGGTTTTTTCTAGGAAGCATAGACCAGCAAAACCAAAGCCTCAACTTTTGCGTAAACCGATCTCTCATGCTATGTCATTCAAGTATCTCGGGGTCTGGTTCGACTCCAAATGTACTTGGGGGCCCATATTAGGTATCTGAGTAAAAAATGTCAACAAAGAATAAACTTTCTCCGTACAATTACCGGCACCTGGTGGGGAGCCCATCCCGAAGATCTTATAATGTTGTATCGAACAACTATTCTCTCAGTGATGGAGTATGGCAGTTTCTGTTTTCAATCAGCTGCCAAAACACACCTCATTTAACTCGAGCGAATTCAGTATCTTTGTCTCCGTATTGCTTTGGGATGTATGCCCTCAACGCATACCATGAGTCTCGAGGTTTTGGCAGGCGTACTCCCACTAAAAGATCGCTTCAAATTATTATCTCTACGGTTCTTCATCCGGTGTAAGGTTATGAACCCATTGGTGATCGGAAATTTTGAGCAGCTGATCGGGCTAAATTTTCATTCTGGATTCATGAGCTCATATCATGAATTCATCTCCATGCAGGTTGATCCTTCTTCGTATATTCCCAACCGTGTTTGTTTTCCTGACTACATCAATTCCTCTGTGCATTTTGATCTGTCCATGAAGCAGGATATCCATGGAACATCAGATTATCTTCGATCGAGGATCGTTCCAACGATCTTCGATGCAAAGTATGGGGATATCAATTGTGATATTTACTGATGGGTCCTCTATGAATGAGTCCACAGGATTTGGAGTGTTCAACGAATTTTTTAGCACCTCCCACAGTCTTCAGAATCCTTGCTCAGTGTATATTGCTGAATTGGCAGCGATACACTGGGCGCTGGACAGCGTCGCCTCACGACCTGTTGAACACTATTACATTGTAACGGATAGTCTTAGCTCTGTCGAAGCTATCCGTTCAGTGAGGCCGGAAAAGCACTCGCCGTACTTCCTTGAGAGAATACGAGAAATTTTGAGTGCTTTAACCAGACGCTGTTATGTCATTACCTTTGTCTGGGTCCCTTCACATTGCTCAATTCCGGGTATTGAGAGGGCTGACTCATTAGCAAAGGTAGGTGCAATTGAAGGCGAAATTTATCAGCGTCAAATCGCCTTCAATGAATTTTATTCTTTAGTTCGTAAAAATACCATCGTTAACTGGCAACGCAAATGGAACGAAGATGAATTGGGCCGGTGGCTCCACTCAATTATCCCTAAGGTTAGCCTTAAACCATGGTTCAAAAGTCTGGACTTGAGTCGGGACTTTATTCGCACCTTCTCCCGACTCATGTCCAATCACTGTTCGTTAAACGCGCTACTCTTTCGTTTTGATCTTGCCGACAGCAATATCTGTGCCTGTGGCCAAGGTTACCACGACATCGAACACGTTGTTTGGTCGTGCGAGGAGTATCTTGTTGCCAGATCGAATTTAGAAAACTCTCTTCGGGCTAGAGGAAGGCAGCCCAATGTGCCGGTGAGAGATGTGTTGGCTGGTTTAGACCTTGATTACATGTCACAAATATATGTCTTCCTAAAAGTTATCGATCTTCGTGTCTGATTGTCCTTATATCCTTATATTCTCCTTTTCCTTTTCCTTCGCGAGAAATCAAATCCCTTCTTATTAACAATAGAATAAGGTGAAATGTAAATACATATTAGATATAAGATAGGCTTAAGAATTGAGTGTAATGAATGTGAGTGTGAATGTGAGAGTGAACATTGTCAACATATCCTTTTATCCCCTCCTTCCCCTGAAGAAAATATGTCACCCTTCTAAACTCGAGTAGACCGCGAGTAATCGGTTTTCTACACCATTAACATTAGAATTAAGGAAAAATGTTTATATATACTTGTAACAGTTTGGCTCCTTTAAACTTATGTAACTGAGCCTGTAAAAATAAACGATTTAATAAAAAAAAATTGGATTTAAAAAAATTGGAATTGGTTACACAAAATATTAAAAATTTCTTATCAAAAAATGCTCTTTACAATACACTAATATACTAACTTAACTGAAATACTCTTTACATCCTCGTTTGAAAGCTAAGAATGATTTGTGATTAGAAAGATATACAGGTAATGAATTCCAATGTACGACACCTCGAACAAAAAATAAGTTCCCGTACTTGGTTGTACGATACCGCGGTAATATGTATTTTTTGTAACGATTGTTCCTCATAATTTGAAGTTTACTGTGCAAATAATTCGGTTGTTTTGTACTTGCGATGTTATGCAAAAGAAAGCAACAACGAAGTTTGCTGAAATGTATTAATCGACATCCAATAAGTATATGCTGCAGATGTGAAACGTTAGAATACCGACTTAAATTAAAAACGTAGCGTATAAATGAGTTTAAGGCGACCTTTAATTTATTGAAGGTAGCCACATAAATAGAGTCAAGTAAAAAATCGCATGCTATAAAATACGGGAGAATTAAACTTTTAAATAGCATCAGTTTTGTAGCAGTGGATAAGAATGAAGAAGTTCTGGAAAGAGTTCGCAAACAGGCATATATTTTTCCACATTGTGACATTAAATGATTGTCCCGTTCGAAGTTTGATTCGATACGTATGCCTAAACTGATTGCGCTGTCGACGAATTGAACAATCTCATTGTTCAACAACAAAACCGGTTTCAGTGAATCGTTTAAAGAACCACCAATAAAAATTGCATTTGTTTTATTAGCATTCAGTGCTAGTTTATTTTTGCACGCCCATTCATAAATTCTCGCTATGTCTTCATTAATTTCCTGAGATATTTTAATTGCACATTTTCCTAAACAATTGTAATATATTTGCGCATCATCGGCGAAGAGGTGGATTTCGCAATTTTGAATTACACAAGGGAGGTCATTTATGTATAAGGAGAATAAAATGGGTCCTAATATTGAGCCCTGAGGAACTCCTGATGTTATGGAAAGAAATGATGAAAAAACTCCATTATTGAAAACCACCTGCGATCTTGAACACAGATACGATTTAATAAGGTTAACTGCATGATCTGAAAATATAAATTTCGTTTTTAATTTTTGGCACAGTATTTCATGAGAAACGGTGTCAAACGCTTTGGAAAAATATAAAAGAACTAGGACTACTGGCCTTCCATTGTCAAATACTTTGAGCATTGCTGTTTTTGTACTGTTTCGCTCGATAGCCGGACTGAAATGGACTTAACAGGTCATATCTTTTTATATAATTACTTATATTAATTTTGATAATTTTTTCGAACACCTTTGATAATGCACAAAGGATACTGATAGGTCTCAAGTTGTCCAATGAGCTCAAATGGGTTTTTTTCTTTATGGGCAGCCAAGAAAAATAATGATCTGGAAGATTAAGGCGATTTTCGAGATGCATTAATCGGTGCCTGCCTATTGAACGCGGTTTAGCCCATTACAACACGTGCTTTATCATCTTGACTCAGGAAACACACCACATTCGGCCCCAAAATCGAAGCTCTCTGCTTAAGCATATAAAGGCGCTGAATTTATTTAGGAATAAAAATTGAATTTTGTTTCGTAACGAGCACGGAATCCTGACGTATCCAGAGCACGTAAATTTGTTCATTTGGACTTGGACGATTATTATGGTTGGTTATGTATAATATTGATTTGTTGATATTTTGAGTATTTAATAATAACCGTGAAGTTTTTCCACCATTGAAGAGCAAGTTTTTGTAATTCAAATATTCGTATGATAGTTATAACGGACGATAGTTGTAAAGAATAAGGCCGTTATTTTTGTTTCATTTTTACGTAATAAATATTTTCAACGATATTGTTTTGTAGACGTGCTTTGAATAAAAGAATGTTAAAAAAGTGATAATAGATTTAAGAGCCAAATGAACTGCAAAGTTTAATGTTTCTCAAAAACAAAGGACTGAACTGAACTGATAGTAAGTTTCAAACAAGGATAAAATGAGTCTATCATTGCAAAGCATTCACAAGATATTGTTTTGAAATTCTTTCTCTGTATCACTTTCAGCTTTTTGAAAATTACTTGAAATCCATCAGATGTTTTATATGAAGATTATGTTTCTGACAGATGCTGTTAATCGGTTTCTGTTTAAATAATTAAATCAAGCCTCGAGAATAGGAAGAATACAGGGTTGGAATTCAGAATCCCATATGGGAGTAGCTCCGATTATACTGATCGTGAGGTGGATAAATTCGGGTTTTCTATGAATTAAAGAAAGTATTATTATTCAACAAAATTGTAGAAATTCCTTGATTCTAACCTTGCCTTTTACTAAAAGCTTTTCACTGTTCAAACGAGTAAGGCAGAGTTAAGAAAACAGAATATGCGAGATGTTCATTATTATACGTAATAGTCATGTTTTATCTCTAGAGTATCTATAGAAAGAGAAAATGAAATAACATTCCTATGTGTTCAACAACTATATTATTCACGATCAACCAAGTATTCTTCTTCATCTTTGAACTAGCATTTCTAGCATTTCTAGCAATCTAACGCACGCATGAACCATGGGATGAGCCCGAATAGTTGACATTGAAATACCGAATCATCGAGGTATAATCGCAAACTCGTTATTCTAGAACATACGTTTAATTAAATGGAATATTATCTCATACACTTATTAATTTTACCTACATAATGTTTAAACGCCCGAGATTATGCAGCCGACTGAACGTTCAAATGCCCGAAATTATGCAACTGACATGTCTCTTATAAACGGGAATGAACTCTTTCACTTCACGGAGTTTATTTTTACACGCAACTGTCCGTGACAATGATGATAAACACAAAAAGATTAAGTGAAGTGTAAGTGACGTGAAAGCGTACGTGGCAGTGATGCTCGTGATCAGGCCCGGTATGGGAGTTAAAATGATAATCTTAACTTGTAAATGAATATGTGAGGAAATAACGAAAGATTTTGAAATTAAAAAAATATATTTTTCTTGAGATAAACCATTGAATAATTGTAAAATAACCAACATTATCTGAACGTGTTAAATTCCATGTTTAGATTGGTTCAATTCGTGCTCCTTAAATTGTACCGACCAGTAGCTAGAGCAGTAGCATAAATACAACAATCTTAGCTATTCACCATGCATATCATTCGATCCAAGATAGATAAAAAATCTCTTGTCAACCTCAGTCTCACATCAGCTGCCAGCAGACATGAATCTTCCCTTTCAAGAGCCCTCGCAACATTTACTAAAGAACTATTCCAAAAAGATCGATGCCTTCTGAAATAATATCCAAAATAATAAGAATCAAATCGATTTTTTATAATTTCTTGCCGGGGGATGTCTTGTGAGATGAGTGTTCTAGGCTTATTGGTGACATTTTGTGATCGATCATTCAATTTTCGCGAATTTGCGCATTGTTTTCCGGTTAAAAATAGTGCCAAAGTGCAATGGATTCCAAGCCGGATGTGAATGAGGTAATGGGTCTTTCATTAAAGACTTGTCAACTTTTATTTAAAAGAACAAAGGTTTCTTGAGATACTGAGTTTAAACTTATTCTGTGTGGGTTTGTATCTGACCAATAACGCATATTTTGCCTGTTGACAAAGCCATTTGCCAGAAATGAGCCTCATCGCTGAAGATGATTTTGTGATGAAAATCATCATTACAATACAACGAAAATGTAGACTCAAATTTGGTCACTAAACTATGCACAGTTTGCCGGCTTGAACGATTATTACGGCCATAAATTGGAGTAAGCGCTCTTAAAGCTACATCAACCAAATCCCAATTTAGGAGGGATCGAAGCTGTTGCTTGTCATGCAAACATCAGAGGCAAAGACCTCTGTATAGTCAGCTTGTATTGGCCTCCGAGAGCTGCGGTTAGCCGCAAGCAACTTGTTGACATGTGCTCACTCCTTCCTGAGCCACGATTAATCTTGGGAGACTTCAACTCTCACGGAACTGCCTGGTGGGAACCGTACGACGATAATCGTTCATTGTTGATATATGACCTTTGTAACAGCTTCAATATGACCGTTTTGAACACTGGGGAAACAACACGTGTACCTAAACCTCCTGCTAACCCAAATGCTCTTGACCTCTCGCTTTGCTCGAATTCACTATCGTTAGATTGCAAGTGGAATGTAATCCAGGATCCCAACGGTAGTAACCACTTGCCAATCAAAATTTCTATCACCAATGGGTTGAATTCTTCTGAATCAATAAACATGGCATACAACCTCACAAGACACATTGACTGGAAAAAATATGCGGACGCGATTGCTCTAGCCATCAATTCCAGAGATGGTTTGCCTCCATCGGAGGAGTATAACTTCATTTCTTGTTTGATCTATGACAGCGCGGTTCGCGCTCAAACGAAACCCATCCCAGGTTCCACTATTCGTCGAAGGCCTCCCAATCCATGGAGGGATAGCCAGTGTTCCAAGCTTTATGGAGATAAATCGAATGCATTTCAAGCTTTTCGGAAACGTGGAACCATTGCGAATTTTCAGACGTATTTGGACCTTGAAAATCAATTTAAAAACTTGATCAAAGGGAAAAAACGTGCTTATTGGCGAAATTTCGTGGGAGGTTTGTCACGAGAAACGTCAATGAAAAAATTATGGAAAGTGGCTCGAAACATGAGAAATCGCTCTTCAACGAATGAAAGCGAAGAATATTCACATCGATGGATTTTTAATTTTGCACGGAAGGTTTGTCCTGATTCCGCTCCTGTGCAAAAAATGGTTCGAGATATACCACAAGATAGGTGCGATCTTGATTCCTAGTTTTCGATGGTAGAATTCTCTCTTGCTCTCCTTTCATGTAACAATTCTGCTCCGGGATCGGATAGAATTAAGTTCAACTTGCTGACAAATCTCCCTGATGTGGCGAAACATCGCTTGTTGAACTTATTCAATTGGTTTCTGGAGCATAATATTGTTCCAGATGATTGGAGACAAGTACGAGTTATAACTATTCAAAAACCCGGAAAACCCGCGTCCGACTTCAATTCGTACCGCCCAATAGCAATGCTGTCTTGTATACGGAAATTGTTGGAGAAAATGATCTTGTTTCGCCTTGATCGATGGGTTGAAACGAATGGCCTACTCTCAGATACACAATATGGGTTCCGCAGGGGCAAGGGGACGAATGATTGTCTTGCGTTGCTTTCTTCAGAAATTCAAATGGCTTACGCCGAAAAAAAACAAATGGCTTCAGTATTCTTGGACATAAAGGGGGCATTTGATTCTGTTTCAATAGAGGTTTTCAGACAAATCGTAAGACAAATTACACTCTCGGGGTCTGCCGCCTCTACTGAATAATATGTTATATAACATGCTTTGTGAGAAACATTTGAACTTTTCTCACGGAGATTCGACAGTAAGTAGTTCTCTTACATGGGCCTCCCCCAGGGCTCATGTTTAAGCCCCCTTTTGTACAATTTGTATGTAAGCGACATCGACAATTGCCTTACACAAAATTGCAGCCTAAGACAACTTGCAGATGATGGAGTGGTGTCTGTCGTAGGATCAAACGAATCCGACCTGCAAGGACCCTTACAAGATACTTTGAACAATTTTTCAACCTGGGCCGTTGGGCTAGGGATCGAATTCTCCACGGAGAAAACAGAGATGGTGGTTTTTTCTAGGAAGCATAAACCAGCAAAACCAAAGCTTCAACTTTTGGGTAAACCGATCACTCATGCTATGTCATTCAAGTATCTTGGGGTCTGGTTCGACTCCAAATGTACTTGGGGGGCCCATATTAGGTATCTGAGTAAAAAATGTCAACAAAGAATAAACTTTCTCCGTACAATTACCGGCACCTGGTGGGGAGCCCATCCAGAAGATCTTATAATGTTGTATCGAACAACTATTCTCTCAGTGATGGAGTATGGCAGTTTCTGTTTTCAATCAGCTGCCAAAACACACCTCATTAAACTCGAGCGAATTCAGTATCTTTGTCTCCGTATTGCTTTGGGATGTATGCCCTCAACGCATACCATGAGTCTCGAGGTTTTGGCAGGCGTACTCCCACTAAAAGATCGCTTCAAATTATTATCTCTACGGTTCTTCATCCGGTGTAAGGTTATGAACCCATTGGTGATCGGAAATTTTGAGCAGCTGATCGGGCTAAATTTTCATTCTGGATTCATGAGCTCATATCATGAATTCATCTCCATGCAGGTTGATCCTTCTTCGTATATTCCCAACCGTGTTTGTTTTCCTGACTACATCAATTCCTCTGTGCATTTTGATCTGTCCATGAAGCAGGATATCCATGGAACATCAGATTATCTTCGATCGAGGATCGTTCCAACGATCTTCGATGCAAAGTATGGGGATATCAATTGTGATATTTACTGATGGGTCCTCTATGAATGAGTCCACAGGATTTGGAGTGTTCAACGAATTTTTTAGCACCTCCCACAGTCTTCAGAATCCCTTGCTCAGTGTATATTGCTGAATTGGCAGCGATACACTGGGCGCTGGACAGCGTCGCCTCACGACCTGTTGAACACTATTACATTGTAACGGATAGTCTTAGCTCTGTCGAAGCTATCCGTTCAGTGAGGCCGGAAAAGCACTCGCCGTACTTCCTTGAGAGAATACGAGAAATTTTGAGTGCTTTATCCAGACGCTGTTATGTCATTACTTTTGTCTGGGTCCCTTCACATTGCTCAATTCCGGGTAACGAGAGGGCTGACTCATTGGCAAAGGTAGGTGCAATTGAAGGCGATATTTATCAGCGTCAAATCGCTTTCAATGAATTTTATTCTTTAGTCCGTAAAAATACCATCGCTAACTGGCAACGTAAGTGGAACGAAGATGAATTGGGTCGGTGGCTTCACTCGATTATCCCTAAGGTTAGCCTCAAACCATGGTTCAAAAGTCTGGACTTGAGTCGGGACTTTATTCGCACCTTCTCCCGACTCATGTCCAATCACTGTTCGTTAGATGCGCTACTCTTTCGTATTAATCTTGCCGACAACAATCTTTGTGTTTGTGGCCAAGGTTACCACGACATCGAGCACGTTGTTTGGTCGTGCGAGCTGTATCTTCTCGCCAGATCGAATTTAGTAGTCACCCTTCGGGCCCGAGGAAGGCAGCCCATGATGCCGGTGAGAGACGTGTTGGCTCGGTTAGACCTTGATTACATGTCCCAAATATATGTATTCCTTAAAGCTATCGATCTTCGTGTGTGATTGTCCTTATACCCTTAGTTTTTCCTTTTCCTTTTCCTTTGTGAGAGATCGGATCCCTTCTTAAGAATAAGATGAAATGTAAATACATATTAGATATAAGATAGGTTTAAGAATTGAGTGTGATGAGTGTGATTGAGAGTGTGAGTGTGATCATTGTCAACATATCCTCATATCCCCTCCTTTTCCTGAAGAAAATATGTCACCCTTCTAAACTCGAGTCGACCGCGAGTAATCGGTTTCCTATATTATTAATATTAGAATTAAGGAAAAATGTATATATATATACTAGTAACAATACAGCAAGGAGTTCGGCTCATTTAAACCTATGTAACTGAGCCTGTAAAAATAATCGATTTAAATAAAAAAAAATCCCATTCGGTAGTAATTTTCACAAACAAAAATTCATGGAGAATTGAGTTGCTGAAAGTATGAATCGATGTATATTTCCGCTTTATTTGAACCCCTTTGAGTTTCATCTATTCCCAAATACTAAGAAAATAACACCTGTTGGTTAAATAAATGCAATTTTTGACATACTAATCACACCATCGTACGGACCTTTCAGCTAGTGCTCACGATGCAACAAAAAAAAAAAACTTTAGTGGGATTACATTGTGCTCACTCCAGATCCTAGCCCTCTGTACTCTGATACTCATTACGCAGAGCACACACTGAAGCACTTACAAATTTCCCTTGTTCAACCACCCTTGTTTCCTCCATGTTGCTGTCGTATTGTATTATGAACTTAGGACCGAGCGGAACAGGCTTAGCTCAACGTTTATCTCGCCCTAGCATATGTGCTGGTGCCTCTGTTCTGATATGCTATCATCATCACGAATTGTACATTGTGTTATGCAAAAATGTAAACGCAATGCCGCAGTGCATAGTATGATGCAAAGGGCATACTGCTTTCCCGAATGAAATAATAAGAAACAACCTATTTTTGGATTACTGATTACAGTAAATTGGAGATTGTTGGTTGAGTTAGGAAAGAGCAGACCTGTTCCTGGTTTCCACATCCGCTCTAGCATGAAGCCACAAGATAACTCGATTGTATACTCCACTTTGTGTAATTAGGACATTGTGTTTGTTTGCCGAAGATATTCCAAGTAAGGATATGCGAAATCTTGTTTGCGATGGGGAAAAGAGTAAACGAGAACCAGAGCCATCATTATCATTCGCTCATATTGGACCTCCGTTGTCCTTTATCGCCGGAGGGGGCGGGATGTAAAATAACATGTTTTATCTTATTTTCGGTACAAACACTCTTTGTCTCTCTCAACGCAAACAAAGTGCACAGCAGCCTTCCTCTTGTGAAATGCGTTTTTTGTTTTGTCGTTTTAGGGGGCAAGAGAAGAGTGTGTTCCCATCCTTTCGTCCCACTTTTGCTCACTTTTTCTCGGAGGACCAATGAAAATGTTATCGTTGGAGCCAAAGTCGGCTATGCTAAAATATCCCAACTGGAAATTGTGGCTAGGGCTTTTCTTTTATAGTAGGCAGTGTGAGTGCTGTTGCTCTCGTGGTGTTAATATGATGAAGTCATTTCGGGATTAGGGTTAGGCAGTGTTTGCTTTGTTCAGGGCAGCAAGAGATTCTTCGAATAATCTAGTTTTCTTCTCATGTGTGGATTGAACCAGGGGGAAAATTGCCGTTCGGGAATTTAAACGTACGAAACTTAGTTGGATTTAAAGAGTATCTGTGTGAATTGGACTACAGAATTATTTTATTCAATTAGCTCGTTTACCTCATTCTACATTATCGTATGGTACGTACTCTTCAAAAGAATGTGGCTTAGAAAACGGCCGATGAGTGACGTGGTTTTGTAGAATCAGTTGAAAATGGTTGACACATGAATTATTCTTGCCATCGCGAGACAAATACACAAGCCGACCATATACCGCAAATTGTTTGTGCGGTCCCCCGCACAAAAAAGACGCTAAAAAAACTGAAAATTAAATATACGTAACCCGCAGAAATTCAAAAGTCGCGATACTTTTTGTACGGACCTTGTAAACTCTTTAATACGTTCGTAGTCCAGCACGATTCGGGTGAGTTTCGAACGAGCTCCAAATGCTACTGTCGACTATTGAAACTGAATGAAGTTAAAGAAAAATGGTTTTGTTTGTATTTGTAAAATCATCGTTATTTTTTCGACACTGATGTCAGACAACATCATCGAAACAGCTATAAAAACCACTCAACAAAATGTTATTCCCGAGTCCTGAGCGTTTCATGTCATGAAAATCAATAGAATAAAATTGTGTTGATATCAATACAATTATTATTATTACGTTTAATGGGTCTATAATGTAATGTTTTAGCAACTTTAACATTAGGTAAGAAAATTGTATTGCAGAGCTCGGAACACTGCCACGGCTGCCTATGCTTTCAAAAACAGTAAACGGAAAAGTATTACATTCAATCAAAATGACTCGGCCAACGAAGAGAAGGGTTAAGGCTCTCCAACTTCAATATGTGAAAACAATACGATCAACGAAGGAAAATATTAGGGAACTATCAACATCGAGTTACTATGCGGAAGAACTTGTTAATATCAAAAGAGCCCCAATTCGCATTTGTTATAAATTTGCTCATGTTACGCTCGCTTATAACCAGAATTTTTACTTCATATACAAATGCACCTTCTATATATATATTTATATTTGCAATTGTTCATCGGAACATATCGTTCATACATTTCACTTTAGTATTTAATTTATTTTTTCAAATGTATTCAAAGAATCGTGTCACAGTTCGATAAATGAATTGATCTATTCACGTGTGCTTTGCTCTTCTCTCACAAACACTATTACCCCATTTTTACACGTGGTTTATACTACTACAATGACTATCTTCCACCTTCACCTTGAGGGTGAACCTTTTATTTTTACATTTCAACAAAACATATGGTCATTCTTCGCCAATTGCCCTAAGTAACCAGACCAAAAAAAGTCGCGTCTAAATTCCGTTATCGGTTACCGCCGTAATAATTGTTAGTTTTTTTCCGTTTAGAAGTTCATTTCGTTATACACAGCGTAAGCAGAGTGCCGTGCCTAAGAGAAAGCTTCCATCTTCGGAGAGCCAAAGATTGGTTCTTGTTTTGTCGCTGCTTCGACGACATTAGAATTTTCGCTTAGTCATCTCTGGTGTGATGGTGTCTGAGTCACATTTTCACTACCAACGAGCTTTCAACACTCTCCCGTTCATCTGCACTGGAGTGCGCATTTAGGTGAATAAGATTAAATATAGTGAGAGAAAATATTTATAAATATTAGGTTTAATTTTTGTTTGTGAATTATTGTTGTGAATATTCTAAAATAGAATATAAGTGCCAATTTTAAAATGGCAGAGACTGAGGGATATTCGGATATGGAGGTTTCTTACTCTAGTTTCCTCCTAGCTGATAAAAAAAGTAACAGCGAAGTCGCTCAAACGCGTTCCAATACCGGAAGATGTTTCTTCCGTTAACGAGTTAGTTAACCCTACCAAGCATTCCTCCAAAAAACTCGCAAACCTCCCATCTCCTCTCCTTAACGATCCCACTTTACCTTCTCCCTCAGTTCTCCACGCTCCTACTCAAACCCTCGCTTTTCCACCCTATTGTCCCCGACCCTTTCAATGTTTTTTCTTGAGGCCTAAGCCCAATGGAAATACTCTGAAAGTCTTGCAGATCGTGAAAGATCTGGCAGGGAATACCTCCGTGTAGGAAATTTCGAAGGATAGATCAAACAAGTTGCGAGTTGTCGGGACTGATCGGAAGGACGCAAACAAGATTATTGTCGACCAGCATTTTACAATTGATTATCGGGTTTACATTCCCTCTCACATAGTCGAAATTGAGAATGTGATAACCGAGACGGGCTTGACGTGTGAATACATTACGAATGAAAGTACTGACCATTGAAAAAAAACTATCCTCGATGACTGTTAAGATCTTGAGTTGCCGCCAGCTCGAAACAGTCTCCCACGAAGGGAATAAAACCAAATTCACGCCGTCCAACTCGTTTCGAGTCACCTTCGCTGATTCAGCTCTCTCTGACTACGTGATAGTATAGAAAATGAGGTTGGCAAACATGGCCCCTCCATGCAATGATTATCTCTATTGATGTCTAATTTAAATAGACAGGTCGGATATATCACTTTTTTACAGTGGAATTGCGGTAGTTTTATCCCGAAGTTGGATACATTTAAATTTTTAATTCATAACTTCAATTGTGATATTTGTGCTCTGTCCGAAACTTGACTTTTTTCTCGAGATGATCTCTCTTTCCACGATTTTAATAGTATGCGCTTGGACCGTGATGACAGATACGGAGGGGTGCTATTGGGGATCAATAAGTGCCACTCATTTTTCAGGATTGATCTTCCACCTATTGGAGGGATCAAAGCTGTTGCTTGGAAAACTTCAGAGGCACAGACCTCTGTATTGTCAGCTTGTATTGGCCTCCGAGATTTACAATTAGCCGGAAGCAGCTTTCAGTCATGTGATCACCCCTTCTTGAGCCACGGTTGATCTTGGGAGACTTCCTCTCTCACGGAACAGCCTGAGGGGAACAGTACGACGATAACCGTTCATTGTTGATATTCGACATTTGAACTAGCTTCAATATGACCGGTTTGAATACTGGAGAAACAACACGTGTACCTAAACCTCCTGCTAAGCCAAGTGTTTTGACCTCTCGCTTTCACTCGCTTTCGAATTCACTATCGTTAGATTGCAAGTGGAATGTAATCCAGGATCCCAACGATAGTGATCACTTGTCAATCAAGGATTCCATCAATGTTGCCACATGAAATTTGCCATTTATCTTGAAAGGTACAGATTTTCTCGTTATTCTTGGTACAGATTCTGTACGGTACAGAGTACATATTTTCGTCAAAAAGTACAGATCGGTACAGAATTTTTTCGGCGGGTGAATTTTTTTACATTTGAACGAAGTTACATTAAGGTACATGATTACGTTAACGCAGCAGTTTGGCTTGGTGTGGCAGTATATTCTTTACAGGAGGAATTATATTCTTCGGAGGAATATAACATCCTTTCTCGTTTGATCTATGACAGCGTAGTTCACGCTCAAACGAAACTCATCCCAGGTTCTACTATTCGTCGAATATCTCCCAATCCATGATGGGATTGCCAGTGTTCCAAGCTTTATTCAGATAAATCGAATGCATTTCAAGCTTTTCCGAAACGTGGAACCATTTTCATAATTTTCAAACGTATTTAGATCTTGAAAATCACTTCAAAAACTTGATCAAAGGGAAAAAAAACCTTCTTATTGGCGAAATTTCGAGAAACGTTGATGAAAAAAATTATGGAAAGTGAATCGAAACACGAGAAATCGCTCTTCATCGAATGAAAGCGTGGAATATTCACATCGATGGATTTTGAATTTTGCACGGAAGGTTTGTCCCGAATCCGCTCTCGTGCAAAGAATGATTCGAGATATACCACAAGATAGGTGCGATCTTGATTCCAAGTTTTCGATGATAAAACTCTCCCTTGCTCTCCTTTCATGTAACAACTCTGCTCCAGGATCAGATAAAATTTACTTCAACTTGTTGAAAAACCTCCCTAATGTGGCGAAACATCGCTTGTTGAACTTATTCAATTGGTTTCTGGAGCATAATATTGTTCCAGATGATTGGAGACAAGTACGAGTTATAGCTATTCAAAAACCCGTAAAACCCGCGTCCGACTTCAATTCGTACCGCCCAATAGCAATGCTGTCTTGTATACGGAAATTGTTGGAGAAAATGATCTTGTTTTGCTTCGATCGATGGGTTGAAACGAATGGCCTACTCTCAGATACACAATATGGGTTCCGCAGGGGCAAGGGGACGAATGATTGTCTTGCGTTGCTTTCTTCAGAAATTCAAATGGCTTACGCCGAAAAAAAAACAAATGGCTTCAGTATTCTTGGACATAAAGGGGGCCTTTGATTCTGTTTCAATAGAGGTCCTGTCAGACAAATTACACTCTCGGGGTCTGCCGCCTCTATTGAATAATATGTTTGAATTTTTCTCACAGGGGTTCGACAGTAAGTCGTGTCTCCTACATGGGACTCCCCCAGGGCTCATGTTTAAGCTCCCTTTTGTACAACTTCTATGTAAAAGACATTGACAATTGCCTTGCACAAAATTGCAGCCTGAGACAACTTGAAGATGATGGAGTGGTATCTGTCGTATGATCAAACGAATCCGACCTGCGAGAACCCTTACAAGATACTTTGAACAACTTTTCAACCTGGATCATTGGGCTAGGGATCGAGTTCTCCACAGAGAAAACTTTTTTTTCTAGGAAGCATAAACGAGCAAAACCTTCAACTTTTGGGTAAACCGATCACTCATGCTATGTCATTCAAGTATCTTGGGGTCTGGTTCGACTCCAAATGTACAGCCCAATGTGCCTTGATCACATGTCCCAAATTTATGTTTTCTTAAAGCTATCGATCTTCGTGTGTGAGTTTCCTTATATACTTATACCCTCCTTTTCTTCCTTCGCGTGCAATCGGTTCCCTTTCTACTAACAATTAAATAAGTAGAAATGTAAATACATAATGAATATAAGAGTAGGTTTAAAAATTCAGTGTGATCATCAGCATTGTTACAATATCCCTGTATCTCTGTCTTTCCTGAAGAAAATATGTCAACCTTTAAATCTCGAGACCACCGCGAGTAATCGGTTTCCTACCTTACTACCTTACCTTACTTAGAATTATTGAAAATTGTTATGAAAATATAGATAAGAGTTTGGCTTTTTTAAATCTATGTAACTGAGCCCTAGAAAATAAACGAATTAATAAAAAAAAGTAATAAATTTTCGATGAAGCAAAAATATACTACTGAGAATCGTAACCAGTAGACACTTGTTTGGATAAAAACTTAAAATAATGTATTACTTACTATAAATCCCCTCCAATAAATGAGTAGTACAAGAACGCGTAATCGTTCAAAACATTATCGTCTTAAAACTTTCAATCAAAACATAAACACAACAATTTCTTATACGGCTACTCATAACAGCTTCCCTTAATCTTCTGATATAATCAGCTTTAAAAATCTAAAATTCGGGAAAATTGAAACTCACCACTCGCTACTCTCCAAACCTCGGAAGCAGCCGCTTATCAGATACGGAGTCAACAACGATTTCGGTTTTCTAATTCAATCAACACCAAACAAAAATCTTCACATCATGATGACTTTCTGAAGGGGATGAAAAACGCCGCTCAATGTATTTTCCCTCCCAACGAACGCCAACCAAAACAGGAACCCATTTGGTATCACTCAGCACATTTTTCACCATCTCTTTCGCTTCATCAATGGCTTATTTTTATCAGCATCACCACACAGACACGACGGACAGCAACAAAAAAATAATCACAAATTCACAAAACTCACAATCTCCTCACAGCTGGCTTAGCCCGAGGGCAACTTCGGTAGCCTTAAGCTCCTCTGAATTGCCTAATTTCACTAATCGCTTTCGCACATCATTAATCACATTAATGGAAAATCGCTGCCATTGCTGCACTATCTTTTCCGATTTCTCTGCGTGTATCGTGCGTGGGATTCGGTGCGTATGTGTATTTGTTTACTTAGTGTGCCACGAAGCAGCAGTGTGTATAGATTTGGGCGCTTTGTTTTGGATTTTCTTACGCCCGAATTGCCATTCGTTGGGTTTTGTTTTTTCTTATTTTTCCCTCCCGTAAGAAGGAGAGTTTTCCCTTCACTCCCACGCGCCAATGTTGAGTTTTTCACGAGGGGGAAAGGGAAGCGATGTATAGAAAGCGAAATTTGTATTCCAGCTATCGTCTCTTCAGTGATGGGGAGTTTCTTATTTTTTTTTTAGATTTTTTTACAGACCGATGGTCGGAGGGAAAGCACACAAAATAATCGAAGAAATTTGTTACGAATTTATTACGTTATGATTTATGGTGTGCTTTGGGGGAGGAAACGCGCAAAAACAGCGACCGTTGTGCTCTCTGGCCTAGCCAGCGGGGCAGACAACTAAACAAACAATGTTCCGACTTCGGCGAACCGACAGGGTGGAACGAGGGAAAACAAAAATTGTGTTTCTCACTTTTCGGTTGAAATTCACTGTGGAAACGGAATCTGGCTCTTCTTAAACTTTTTTGTTGAAAGTCTGCTCGATGGATTTGTGAAAACAGGTGGGCTGAGAGCGAGACATATCGCTCCAATTACTACACATTCCTTTTTTTTTAATTTGCGTGTGTGAAAAACATGACGATAATGTTTTCTAAACGTTTCATTCGACCACAAACACAATATCAATTCCAGGTAGTGTTCCGCCCGAATGCAGATCCGAAACTAGTCGTCTTCTATCGTGGCTCGTCTGTTTTTGTAACAGCGAGCGTAACAGCGAGCCTTTTTCCGTCACTACCGAACGGAAGCCAACGCCACCAACAGAAGCAACAAAAAACAGTTCATCACCCATTGCCATCCTCTTGGATTCTTTCCATCCGCTCGTCGCACCCACTAAAGCACGGTCTATAGTGGTACCACGCGACAGCAACAGCCAATAATTGCTAGATAAATAGTTACGCACCTCTACACTGACATCTCGTCCCGTCACCAATGCGACACCACTACAGTCAAGCGGCAGCCACCATCCGCGTCACAATCGTCATTGTCCTCGCACTATAGTACACACCATATTCCACCGAAGGTACAAACTATTTGGTTCAAAGTCGTCATCACAACTACACACCCGTCTGACGTACCAAACCCAGCGTTCAACCCGCGACGGATCCACGCAAACCGAACCGAAGTGGTGCCACGTCTAAGGATAACTGTAGGCTCCACGATGTATGCAACAGTAAAGACAACTCGACAGGATTCGGCTGTTGTTTTGGGGCGAAATGGGAACCGACGTCGACAGCTGTTCGGTGCTCGAAGCTGACGTCGAGCATGCGCTTTGTGGCAGCGGAATCTGTGAACGATATACTACGACTTTTTGTCGGAGTTGCTTTGGTAGAGTATACTGGGGTTCGCTGTGATGTGCATTTTGATAAATACATTTTGGAGGAACCCATTCAAAATACCAAATACCTAGGCTGACCAAATAGTTCAGGATTAAAAAACGGGACACGCAAGCAGAGATGCCAACCTTTTGGCTCGTATCTGATATCTTTTGGCTCGTATCCTGATATCCTTACAATCATTCAATTTTGACTGATTTTTCTGAAATGATCCTGATTTATCCTGATTTTTGAATTTTTTACTTTATCACAAAAAACCTATCCGTAATGAATATACCGGGATTCCTTTCAAAGTTTCCCTGGTTGGAAATGAGAAATGTCAGAATAGCCAACATAAAAAAGCTCAAAATAGAATATAATGATTGGTCTTTCTTTCGTTAACTATTTATTCCGAGGCGATTCACGCTTTCGAAAGTACAGTGTCGACATTTATAAAATGTTGAAGTTGACGTGAAATAAAGATTCTCAATCAGATTGAGACGCTCGAATACAAAAATTATTATATTTTGAAGGAAAATAATTACTTGGTGTTTTTTGAATGATTAAAACACGTACTGCATTTATTCCACCTGAAAATCCAATATGATTTTTGCATCACTATGACAGAAAATGAAGCTCAATGTCGTCAACGCCAATTGAATGAATGAACATTGAGGATAATTTTGCGAGATCTTTTTTCCTTTCCACACAATTTTAATGAAATACCTTCAATGGATTGCATTTCAATCTGCGACTCGCTTCGAGAACGCAACGAAAATGCTGTTTTGAAGAGTGGCGGTTGATGAAAATGGATAATTTACAACAATTTTGATCGGCGAAAAAGATATACGCGAAATAAACAACCTTAAGCTAACCCAAAAGTCGATCTTCAGCCGAAGAAAGTCATGCTCTGTGTCTGGTGCGATTGGAAAAAAAAATCTGTACAATAACTTTCTTCCAAGTAACCAGTCGATAAATTCCCATAAGTACTGCTAGCAAATGAACACATTGAAGGTAGCGATCCAGGACAAACATCGTGAATTAGTCTATGTAATAGGCGTAATCTTCCCATCAGGCCAATGCAAAACTTCATATCACTATAAATTACACAATAAAATATTTTGGAATCTGGCTGGGAGGTCCTATCTCACCAGCTATGCTAACCGGTTATTACAACCTCAGATTATCACAGGTTCAGGTCTCTGCAGAATAATTTTAAGGGCAAAAAGTTCGATTCTATGGACAGTATAAAATAATACCTTGGACAGTCTTCGACGAGAAGGCAAACATTATCTGGTAGGAAAGAAAAAACTGTATGAAAGATGACGAGAGATTGTGAAGCAAACCTATGCAAACACAACACACAAACACAAACATTCCGGATAACCCAATGATTTTCCTGATTTAATTTCCATTTTCCCTGAGTTTTGAAAAAAAAATGTTGGCAACCCTGCACTCGAGCCAAAAAAAAAAAGATTAAATATGTTTTTGAAGAATTCTATCAAGGGAAATAAAACTTGGAATAAAATCAAACATTCTTAGGTGAACCTGCTGTGTTCTCTACAACAAAGGAATGTTTAGAAGATGAATAGACTCTGCAAATGACATTATGCTCCTCATTCTTGTTTCTTGTTTGTTTCCGAACGGATGGTTTCGTACGAAGCAAATCTACCCATTCGGACTTTCGAACATGGTTCGTTCGAACGAAATGTGTTACCTCTTTTTTTGCACGAACGTGTTTTTTCGTTTGTCAGTCAAACGCTACTGTTGAGTTGCGAATCAGATCAAGCGTAGAAAAAAAATCAATTTTTGCTTTTGTGATTTATTGAAACGAAAAATAATTATACTCAAATTGATTTTCTCTAATGTTCATTTTAATTAAAGATTTCTATAGAATCCGAAAGAAATGAACAGATATGATTTTTTTGTCTGACATATATTTTTAATTAGGCTACCGTAGAAAATCGTTTCGTCGCCGAGGATAAAATAAATTGCTAATCATTTGAACAGGTGAACGATTATGAGTTTTGTGTAGTTGATGTCATAGAATTTAATCGTTTAAATAAACGCACACCGGTACCCCGGGGCAAGTTGGAACGATTTTTTCGAAGTTCAACTTGAAAGTTATCTTAAATAATCAATAAATTACTAAATTGAAATCTGTTTGCAGCATATACGAGGTATAACAGATGATTTTCGATAAAAAAAATAAAGATTCACACTGTATTTTTTCAAAAAATATCAATTTTGAAAATGTTTAGTTTTCATATTGCTTTTTCCAACTTGTACAGGGAAACTTCGATATAACGTACCCTCGTTATAACGTACCCTCGATATAACGTACATTCTACCTCGATATAACGTACACATTTTCAAAGTCCAAATGAATAATAAAATTAATCTGTATTTTGATACTAAAGCTTGATTTGTACTTTTAATCAATCCCGGAGTACAACTGTTTTATGATTCCGGATTCTAAATGAATCAAATTTTAATCAACAGTACGAAGGGAAACATCATGAGAAAGGTTGGCTTCGTCTTCTAGTTGAATTTATTTATTAACCTAGCAACACAACAAAGTAATATAAGCTACGTTTCTGAGTTCTTTATTATGCTTCGATATAACGTACAATTCGATACAACGTACAATTTTGAAAGTAAAATGTACGTTATATCAAAGTTACCCTGTATATCGGATTTTATCCATCTTGAATATGAATTAATAATCCTGAGCGACATCTTTGCTTATAGTAGCGAACAACACCAATTGTGTGACTATTGGAATTCGCGTTATGTTCATCGACTTTATTATCATTAACGTGAACATTCTCCATATTTTCATACCAATTCGTATAACTTTTAGGTCCGTTTGTCATAGGTTTGTCAAAGCAATAATAAAATTAATCTGTATTTTGATACTAAAGCTTGATTTGTACTTTTAATCAATCCCGGAGTACTTTCATGTTTTGAAAAATAGAACTGCCCTCGGGTGTACTAATCTGAAACAGGTAATATTTTCGCGGTAACCAGCCTAACGAAATTAAATTAAATTGCAATAAAATCTAAGAACATATCGTAATTAAATGGAAGTGAAAAATACACTTCCTTTCCTTACACCTATGCTTCATAAATTTTAATACACTGCGACTTTATTCTTTACTGTGATTTGACAATTTGACTTCCCTAGATAGGTTGAAATTTCGAAACACATCTGGTGACACCAACAGTGTTTATATTCGAAAGAGAATTCGTTCGACCGGCTTCGAATGAAACCAACGATATAATTTTCGAACGTGTTCGAACGAAAGCACATGCGGTCGTGAACAAGAATAAGGGTGTAACTTTTATAAACTTGATCATTTAATTTGTTATATCCCAGATTAATGTTCTATTGAACAATTATTTCTCCACTTTTCCATTGTCCACGCATTTTTTATCGTAGAGAAACAAGAAACTAACAACCAATAAAATAAGTAATCTAAACCTTTTAAGTTAAACGGTTTAACTGTGATTAAACATAATAATGTACTAAAAGCTAGAGAATAATTAGGCAAGTAGCAGTTAGCAGTTATCACACCTCTCCTTCATTAGTCTAGGGCATTGATAACACTAAAATAAAATCGTGGGACATATGATGAAGTCGCTAATTGTGAATAATGGAAATCCAACGTGCCCCACGATTTTATTTTAGTCTTATCAATGCCCTAGACCTATGAAGGAGAGGTGTGATAACTGCTAACTGCTACTTGCCTAATTCTTCTTTAGTTTTTAGTACATTATTATGTTTAATCACAATTAAACCGTTTAACTTAAAACGTTTTTTTTTACTTATTTTATTTTCTGGTTTTTAGTACATTATCTGTTTCATTGGAATATTTCTCTACAATAAAACCTTTGTACTGTATTCTATCAGTCAAATAATTTCATTTGATACCGATATTGAGTGGATTGCAGAAAATACATAGTTTGTTCTCCAAGTCAAGTTCGTTCGTTTGATACACATATCTCAATCAACATTTTTTTAAGATAATATGGAATCAGCTATTTTGTAGCGGCGGCCAAATTGGATTTTTCAAGATAAGCAGTTTTAAAATGACAGCAGAGATAAAGTTGTTTTATAAATTCGGTCAGTTCCTATTGGTCAAATTTCTATTAATGTGGGACAACCCTACAGACATACAAACATAGATACAAACAGTTCAAGCTAAATAAAACCGTTTAATAAAGTAATTTGCTAATTTGTGATCGCGGCTGTCTTGGATATGCATTTTTCATAAATAACTGTGTTCTACTAGTCAAGCCCTTTCATTTCATACCCATAATAATGTGTACCCCCTCCTGGTGTGTACCTTCTTCTCTTGTCTGATCTGAGAGAACCATTCGGCGTCTCCAGTACCTCTACGGTTTTCTCCTTGACCACAAGCAGTGCCTTTTCCGTAGCCTCTGCTCCCAGCTGCAGCTCCTGCTTCGTTCAGCGGCGTAACGGCGGATCTAATCCTTGTCACAAGCTACTTGATTTTTAGATGGACGTTGTTCTTATCTTTTAGAAAAAAAACATCTATCTCGTTCACCTTTCTTCTGATCTCCGTTATATAGGACCTTCCAAGTTGGAAACCCTTCTCGGGATGCGGTGTTGGTTGAGGTCGGTTCGGTAAAGGTTCCTCCTGGAGTGCTTGCTGCTCTCCTTGTTGTTTGTTATTGCTGGCACTCGTTGTGGCTACTCGAGCCGGTGCCTTCTGCAATTTTCAGCTTCTTGCGAACGCATTCTTCTCTCCATGTTTTGTTGGTGTTTGTGTGAAATAAGCCATGTTTTTTGGGTCCCCACTTCGGGCCGCTATCTCCGCTCGTTGTACATAGTCGCTTTTGGTGATCCCATGGTTATTTATGAAAGCAGTGAGGCCATGCCAGGGTTGATACGGTCCTTCATGGGGGCCTTGTTCAGAGTCGGATCAGCGCAAGTCAGGAATGTTACATAATGAGCCTAGTACCTAATGCCTAAGTCTAGACGATCATCGAACGCACCCGAAGTCCTGCCAAGCAATTTATCGGGACGGGGGCATTAACCCACCATCAACCCACACACCATTCCAGGAAGGTTTTATCTTTCCTTACTGTCAGCCTTTTGTAGCCGTGGGCTGGCCGATCCTCTAAAATTGCGCTGCTTAAGCGCCACTCCCGAAGGAGACTGCCCGCCAAGATCGTGTGCCCGCCAAGAACTCCACAACCAGCTAAAACCTCATCAACCTTTATTTAGCTTCAGAACGATCAGTAGATTGCACCTGTGCCTGAATGAATATCATCACAGGTCAGGTCGCTATCCCCCGCTAGAGAGCGTAAATCAATGGAAGCACTTAACATCCGATTCAAATTTCGCCAAGCGAAAGTCCGCAACGGAAAGAATTACAAACAGGCAATATTATTATTCTTCCAAACACTAAACATCATAACCACTTACAAAATATCATTACAGTGAGGAATGTATTTTCTTGAAACATCATAACATGGAACATTTTAATTCTAACACGTTCATGTTTCTCTTAGGCCTAACTTTCTCTTTCTATTGTTTCTGTGTGTATCTTCATAAGTGTATTTCTGTCATGACTGTTTCGTTGTGCTTTATATCTTGTCTTTGTGCTTTGTGTTTGGTGCTTTATATCGTTGGTCAATAGCTTTCAAATTGTCCGGGAATGACGACACCGGAACAATGGCTAACAACTCCTTTTGTTGGACACGTCTTTCACTCGCAGTCCAATTATTATCGATCTTTCGGTTCGAATGAAAAATCACCGTGGCGTCCTCACTGGACGCCACCTTCCACAGAAGCAGAATAAAGGAACGGACTCACCGGCTTGCTTTGAATTTGTTGCTGTTGGTCCTCGATGTAACGGCAGCCGGACAAAGTTTTATTCTTTGAATCGGCACTTCCGTTTACGATGCGGCGGATGCGTTACGTCGTTGCGTTGTTACGTTGCGATGAGACGAAGGCGCTGCCTGTAGAGAGTAGTGTAGCCTTCGGCTAATACGTTGGTATAAGCACTGCGTTCGCACATGATTTAAATTATAAATGAGTTACCTTTCTGATGATAGCACAGACACATCATCTAACTACTTTTTTACAAACAGACACCACTCACGATCGACTAACTAAAATTATAAAGATTAATATCTGGAACAACGAAAACTTGCTAACTTATTACTTAGCATGGACGAATGGACGAAAGATGGGTAAACCCGCGCACTTCCACCGTTTTCAGCTAACAGCAGTAGAATGTGCGAGCCAGGAATTCCTCAGATCAGGGAAAGTGAAATCAGGCCTACGTACGTAGCTTTTCCCGAAAGCTTATCGGCCGCACTCGGAAATCCAAGATTAAAGCAGGCCGTCTCGTTCTAGTTTCGAATTACCGCATTCCAGCCTTCACGATCAAGAAGCAGCATACTAGAAAGCTCTCGCGGAAATCTCTCCCAGACTTTCTGATCTGAATAATAGCACAGGGAAGCGAATAACTTTACACGGCTTTTAAGATCAGCTCAACCCATACACTCATTATCTACCTTAGGGTAAATACATATAGAGTATGTTTTGCCCTATAACATATAACTGCTTACCGCTACACTTTGGCGTCAAAGCTCACTCGTTTCCATGTCATGTCAGTAATCAGGATGTAACTGGCGTCGATCCTGATGTGCTTGGTACTCCTTCGGTTGCTGCTGTTCATGTTTTTTTCCCCGTGCTATCTCCATAGGATTTACCACGCCCTTACTCGTGTTGTCACCCGATTAGTCGCTTCTTACGGCAGAAACAGGGACCAAGACCCGAAGTGCTATTCTAGGCCAGCAACTTGATTCTCTCTCTCTCTCTCTCTCTCTCTCTCTCTCTCTCTTTTTTATAGAGGTGAGGAACGCTCTTCCAGCCTTATCTGGGAAGGGATAACCCAGACGTCGAGTGGGGATCGCACCCACAAAAACCAAGCCCTCTACTCGTAGCCTCATTCCCCCCGGGACCACATCTAGGCGACTACTTCAGGGGGCGGCTGTGCTCAAGCACTTCACGAGTTTTCAACGCAAACTAACGTTGATCCTTCCCTTTTTCTCTATATTCTTATTCACCATTCGTTGCTCTCCACTGCGCTTATGACCATTTTGCAGGCATCCATTTACCCGTCGAGACGTGCACCGATTAGGAAGCGCCCTCCAACTTAACGCGCGCCCCGTCACAGTCACCCTCGCAGGATTTCACTTCCCAACGGAGCGCCGATTAGGTAGTGCCCTCCAACAAGACGCGCACTTCGTCACAGCTACTCTCGTGGGGTATGCACCAGTTTGTCGATGGCTTCCTCCATGATGCTCGCTCCTTCGAAATGTTCGCAGTGTTCCTCCATCCAGGCCACGATAGGGCGTTGACAGGCAGGCATTTTTCTGTTCTTCGCGACAGTATCCGTTTACCTGTCGAGACGTGCACCGATTAGGAAGCGCCCTCCAACTTGACGCGCGCCCCGTCACAGCCACCCTCGCAGGATTTCGCTTCCCAACGGAGCGCCGATTAGGTAGTGCCCTCCAACATAACGCGCACTCCGTCACAGCAACTCTCGTGAGGTACACACCGATTTGGTGACGCCTTCCTAGGCGCTCGCTTCGTCGAAGTCCTCGCAGTATTCTTCTTTACAATCCACCATGAGGCATTGCCAGCAATTTGTCAATCCTTCTTGCCAGATTTCGCTTACCCGTCGAGACGTGATCCGATTAGGAAGCGCCCTCCAACGTAACGCGCGCCCCGTCACAGTCACCCTCGCAGGATTTCTCTTCCCAGCGGAGCGCCGACTAGGTAGTGCCCTCCAACATAACGCGCACTCCGTCACGGCCGCTCTCGTGGGGTACTCCGGTGCTTCAGATCTCACTGTGGTTCATCTTTTATAGTCAGGCGTTATCCGCACGCTGGTCGGTCCTCCACTTCCGCTGTAGCTCGGACATGATGTGAACGATTGCACTGTTCAATGCGTTCCAGATGCCCTCGTCACGACACATTTCCTCTACGATGTTCCCAGCATGAAGGGTAGGCAGCCCCTCGCGCCTTGTGGTGAATCTTGGACATACAAATATGACGTGTTCCGGTGTTTCCTCCACATCTCCACACTCCGGACAAAGAGGCGATCTTGCATGTCCAAACCGGTGCAGATACTGCCTGAAGCAGCCATGCCCAGACAAAAACTGCGTTAGGTGAAAATTCACCTCTCCATGTTTCCTGTTTACCCAGCCCATTAGTGTCGGTATGAGCCTGTGCGTCCATCTGCCGTTTTGAGCCGCACTCCACTCTTGCTGCCACCTAGCCATCGACTCTGCCCTCATTAGCTTCCGGATTCCTCTGGTTCCCCTCCTCATATAGCACTCGCTGTCTTCCGCCAAGATGATGTTGATAGGGACCAACCTGGCTATGACGCAGACCGCTTCTGTTGATATGGTTCTGTACGCACTCGCGACTCGCATCGCCATGAGCCGGTACGTACTATTCAGCCTCCTCGTGTTCCGCTGAGTTTCTATCGCCGCGATCCAGGCTGGACCCCCGTATCGTAATGTCGATGAGGAGACACTAGCCAAAAGGTGCCTCTTGCTGCTGTTTGGGCCAAAGTTGTTGGGCATGATTCGTGTCAGTGCATTGATTGTCTTCGTTGCTTTTTTACAAGCGTAGTCGACGTGACTGTTGAAGTTCAGTCGATCATCGATCTGCACCCCCAGGTATTTTAAATCTCGCTTCGAAGTTATCAAGTGCTCTCCGATGCTGATTTCTGCACGTTGCACCGCCCTGCGGTTGCTGACAATCAACATTTCCGTCTTGTGGTGGGCTATCTGCAGTTTCACACTTTGCATCCACCTTCCGATCATGTCTATCGATTCGGTCGCGAGCATTTCGACCCGTTCCAAGGATTCTCCGGTCACGAGAATAACAATGTCATCCGCGAAGCCAATGATCTCCACACTTCTGGGCAGATTTAGTTTTAGTACGCCATCGTACATGCTGTTCCAGAGCGATGGACCCAGGATAGAGCCCTGCGGAACTCCAGCCGTAGTTTTAATCTGCGCCTGGCCCGTGTTTGTCTCGTACACCAGCACACGGTTCTCGAAGTAGTTTCTCAGTATTCTACACAGGTATTCAGGGACTCTCATCGTGTGGAGCGCAGTCGCGATGGCCTCCCAGCTGGCACTATTGAACGCGTTCTTAACGTCGATCGTTATCACTGCGCAGTATCGATTTCCTCTGAGCTTCTGTTTGGATGCTCTGTTTGCTCTTTCGACCACTATGCGAATGGCATCTACCGTGGATCTCCCTTTTCGAAATCCGAATTGACTATCGGACAGTCCACGAACTCCCTCCGTGCATTCCGTCAGCTTATTAAGGATGATTCTCTCCAAAAGTTTCCCCAGAGTGTCCAACAGGCATATGGGTCTATATGATGCTGGATCACCCGGCGTCTTTCCTGGTTTGGGGAGTAGTACTAGCTTTTGTACCTTCCATTGATCCGGAAAGTAGCATTCGTCTAGACACTTCTGCATTGCTGTCCTGAACATATCAGGGAATCCTAGGACTGCCGCTTTTAAAGCTACGTTGGGGATTCCATCTGGGCCAGGCGCTTTCTTCGTTTTGAGGCGTTTCATAGCTGCAACTAGCTCGTCGTTCGTCACCTCTCTGCGTTCGATGTTATCCTCATCCTCTCCATATGGCATGGGTGGCCAGGTCGTTGGGTCGTGCTGCGGAAATAACCCTTTCACGATAGTTTTTAATTTTTCGGGACACATTTCGGAAGGTGTCGTTGGGCCCAAAATGCGCGAAAAGCTGACCCTTCCTGACACCTACACCTGTACGCGTTCCCGATTCTCTGCTCTGTTTCCAACACGGTGACTGGGAGAAGTCCGCAGATTCTACCAAGGGCACAGATACGCACACCAATGCTTCTTCCCCTGGTTCCTCCGGCTGTTTACACCTCCCCAATCGCTTCAGAAAGCACGAGCCGAGACGGACTGAGAATCCCAAGCAGTCCACACTTGGAGTACAACGAAAATTCTACAACAAACAACGCGAAGCTTGAAAGGGTTTCTCCAAACACGAAATTATAACTACAAAAATCAACTAACACATTTTCTCAACTCAAACATTTATTCTTTACCTACTCTATACATATATTTCCCTAATCTAATATCCTAACTATTCGTCGAACCGGCCTCCATTCCCGCACTGTTTCAGTTTTATTCACAACAACGTGGGATCACTTCATAACTAGTATAATCCTTTACAGAAAGTCAAGTCGATGATGGACTCTCGGCCATCTCGACGGAAGGTACTAGTGGTACCCTCGTTGCACAGGGTAACATCCAGCTTGGCCAGAGCTTCTAGTAAGCAAGTCCCTCTCGCGTTGGTACATCTGCTTCCCCAATCTACTGCCCAAGCATTGAAATCCCCTCCTAAAGGGTGTGTCACATCAAATTGCATCACGGAAAAAAACGCTGTAGAAATTTAATTTTTAGGAATTATATCTTCAGCTTTCGCTTATAATCAGATAAGAGTGTATAGATCACGTTGGCCATGCTTCACTGTCAATTTTTCGTAAATTTGGAAAAATGTCGTCGAACGAAAAAGAGCGTCGTGAATTAATCCTGTGCACTCATTTCGAGAATCCGGAGTTGTCACATCAGGACATCGGTAAGATGCTGGGAATCGTCCAATCCACGGTCAGCAGAGTACTAAAACGATACTTCGAGAACCTAACCATCGACCGGAAGGTGAAGAACGGCAAAAATGGATGCTCCGTCAGTGAAAAAGATCACAAGCGCGTAGTTAAGCAGTTTAGACGTGATCCGAGAAGTTCGGTCCGGGATGTCGCCAATTAGCTGAATTTGTCAAGTTCATTCATCCAGCGGACCAAGCAGCGGGAGGGCCTGCGCACAAACAAGGTTCAGAAGGCTCCTAACCGCGACGAAAGGCAAAACATGGTGGGGAAGACGCGAGCCCGGAAGCTGTACACCGAAATGCTGACGAAGCCGCATTGCCTGGTAATGGACGACGAAACCTACGTCAAAGCGGACTTTCGTCAGCTGCCGGGCCTGTTGTTCTTCTCCGCAGAGGACAAATTCAGCGTTCCGGAGGAGATTCGCAAGCAGAAACTATCCAAGTTTGCCAAAAAGTACATGGTGTGGCAAGCGATCTGCTCTTGCGGAAAGCGGAGCGCCCCCTTCGTGATGACCGGCACGGTAAACGGGCAGGTTTACCTTAATGAGTGCCTACAGAAGCGATTACTACCACTATTGAAGCAGCACGAGGGCCCGACCATCTTCTGGCTGGATCTAGCTTCGTGCCACTATTCAAAGGACGTGTTGGAGTGGTACGAGGCCAACGGGGTCACCTTCGTGCCAAAGGAAATGAACCCACCCAACGCGCCGGAGCTTCGCTCAATAGAGAAATATTGGGCGATTATGAAGCAGGCCCTCCGGAAGAACCCAAAAGTTGTCAAATCGGAGGCGGACTTCAAGAGAAAATGGATTTCTGTTAAAAAAAACTACAACCTGACGTTGTACAGAACCTTATGGACGGGGTAAAGAGGAAGGTGCGAGCATACAGGCTTGGGCTCGAAGTATGAATAAAAAGAAAATGCCAAAAGTTGTTTAATAGTTTTTATTTCACTGTCTAAAATTTTCAAAAGGATCGGTCTACTGGGCGAATTTCTACAGCATTTTTTCCGTGATGCAATTTGATGTGACACACCCTTTATAACGACTGGTTTTCGTTCAGCGAGCTCCTCGGTGAGGACATCTAGCATATAGTGGAACTGGTCCATCGTCCATCTGGGAGGTGCGTAGCAACTGCAGATGAAAATTCCGTTGATCTTTGTGATCACGAAACCCTCGCGAGTCCTCGAGACTACCTCCTGAATGGGATATCGGCACATGACCTGGATGGCGGCCATTCCCACTTTATCCGTCACCCAATTACCGTTACCGGGGGGAATGCGATACGACTCCGCGATAATTGCGACATCACATTTTGTTTCTGTCGTTGACTGCCACAACAGTTGCTGTGCGGTGTCACAATGGTTGAGATTTATTTGGATTATCTCCATCACTGTTCGCTTGCCCTCGCCTGTTTGTACACAGGGCAATTAAAGCCTCCCGTCGTATGGTCATTACTGTCCTCGCAGAGCATACACCTTGGCTTTCCCTTGCAGTCGCTGGCAAAGTGTCCCTCTATTCCGCATTTCCTGCACAGTTTGGAACTATCTGGCCCCAAGCAGCCTTTCGCCAGATGGCCGAAGTTTAAACACTTGAAACATCGCTCCAATTGCTTTGGAACAGGCGGAACGATTCTAAAACGTCCCACAGCCCAGCAGACGTTTATACTCTCTAGCTTCAGCAACTTGTCCGTTGGGAGAGGAATCGTTGCGGTCTGCGTCCCGCGATACGCATTTCTTAATCGGACTTTCATCGGACTTTTGCCCACGATGTTTTCCTCCTCCAACTTCTGACGCAGGTCCATCTCGGTGGTGAACAGACTGAGGTCCCTGCATTCAATCGATGACTCGGAGGATAAGGCCCTTACGTTCGCTCCGTCACCGAGAGCCCTTTCGACAAGATCCTTAAATGCAGAGCTCCTGATTTCTGGGTCTCTCTTCAGCTCGAACAGCATTTCGCCATTCTGGGTGCGCCTAGACTTCACCACGCTCTCCTCCATTTTCTTGAGGCCAGGGTCCTCTCACATTTTTTTGAAGAGGTCAGCATATGATACGTCGCCCTTGGCTTCGACAATGAGTGCATCGCCTTTGCCTCTCGCCCGCCGAGGATTAGGCTTCTTGTCATTTGGCCCCTGTTTCTTTTCATCCTCTTTCTTCTTTTTTTTTACCGTTTTCTCTTTTCTCTCCCTCTCTTTTTGCTCGTTCACTAATTTTTTCTTGTTTACTCAAGTGACCGTGCTCCAGTCGTTTCTTTTGCTATCGGTGTTCTGGTCGTCGCTGTCACCCAGCTCTTCGCTGTCGCCCTGGGCGGCACTATCGCCTTGATCGTCGTTGTCGTGGTCGTCCTTGCGTTTTTTGAGCATTTCTTCTTCTGCTGGTGATTTTTTTTTCTTTTTTCCGAACGGTTTCGAGGAATCTTTGGCGTCACCTGTCCAACTGCAGCTTTTTGCAACGCTTCTTCGAGTGTTTTCTCGGCAGTTTTCGTCCTTTCGACGAGTCCATCGTGCTCCTTCATAGCTCGTCCCAAGAGAGATCTTATACCCGACACCCTGGTCTTGATCTCTTTATGCACCTTGGGTTTGTCCTGCACGAATGTGTCTAGTTCTTTGACCCTTATCATGATCGTGTTCAGAATGCTTTCTCCAGTCAACCCTCCTTCCTGGAACAGGGGATTGATCCCCCAACTTTGCTGGGTCTCGGGTATTCCTCCATTACTGCCACTAGGACCTGGTGTTACCACTTGTTTCAGTATTGGCGATCGCAGCAGCTTTTTACTACCAGCGAACGCGTTGGCTTGGTCTCCTGTATCCATCATAATGTTTCTTCGTTCTTCGTTGGTTCTGTTAGTTGTCTCCATTTTGGTTGGGTTCCAACTCCGGGCCGCTATCTCCGCTCGTTGTACATAGTCGCCTTTTTGTGATCCCATGGTTATCTATGCAAGCAGGGGTTGACACGATCCTTCATGGGGACCGTGATCAGAGTCGGATCAGCGCAAGTCAGGAATGTGACATCTGATGCCTAGACGAGCATCGAACGTACCCGAAGACTAGCCAAGTTGTTACCGGGACGGGGGCAACTGCACTATTACCCCACCCGCCGTTTCAAGAAGGTGTCACCCTTCCTTACTCAGGGAGCAGAATAGCACGACTGTCAGCCTTTAGTGTCGCATGTTGTTCGTTTCCATGTCATATCCGTTTCCATGTCATACCAGTGTGTCGTAATCAGGATCTTACTGGCGTCGATCCTGATGTGCTCGGCACTCCTCTCGCTGCTCCTGTATACGGTATTTCCCCCGTGCATTCTCCATAGGCTTTACCGCGCCCTTACTCGCGTTGTCACCCGATTAGTCGCCTTCTACGACAGGGACGGGGACCTCGACCCGAATTCTAGGCCGGCAGCTCCACGGCTCTCTCTCTATCTCTCTCCTCTCTTTCTCGCTCCTCTCTTTCTCGCTCCTCTCTTTCTCGCTCCTCTCTCTCTCTCCTCTCTCTCTCCTCTCTCTCTCTCTTTCTCTCTCTCTCTATCTCTCTCTCTTTCTTTCTCTCTCTCTTTCTTTGATTTCCCTCTTGTCACGATATACCGAGCGAGATGTATAGATTGCTTCTATAGTTTGAATTTTTAGCAGTAATTACGGTTCGGAAATTATCCAGCTAGCAAACAGTGGGGGAGAGGGCATCCGAAACAATCTTTCTCAAGACTAAAAGTTTTGGATAAGATTTCAAGTCTTGAAGCGAACCGAATGAACTGCTAGAAAACTATCCTTTGCAGTCGTATTAAATTTTAATATGAGTATCGTACTGGTAGAAATTAATTTCCCTGCTCTTTATGCTGAACATTAAAGATAAACAAGATCATTTTTTTTAGCTTTGTACATGTATTGACTGAATAATGGTAAAATTATGTTTTAAAATTCACGATGGAGACTATTCAACATTGAGACTATCATTGACTGTTGTATTGACCTGCTACTAAGATATCAAAATATGGCACCCACCTTAACGGGAGAGATCTTGGCTGACGATGAGAGAGGCAATAGTGATGGAGAAATATAGAGGGGATTACGAGGAGAACCGTGATGAGCGAAGGTTGTGAATTAAATAGTGCTGAAATAAAGGAGTGTATAACGGAATGAAAACTAATCAATTGATGTTTAACTTGAGTGTCCGAACGAGTCGATACGACTATCTCTTTCCATTTTTATTTTTTTTATTTTTATTTACCGAGTACCGTTGTCTATCATTTATAGGAGCTTCGTCATAATACCTGTCCACGTTCAATAGAGATTAAGATTCGTTTGAAAAAGTGTAAACTGATACACGATTGAAAAAAGTATTAGATTAGTATGGTTCCTCGATGTAGTGACTGAAAGAGCAGACGTACGACCCGAATGGTAAAAAAGGTTTGACAATACATTCTAAGGATTTTATTTGGCATAAGAATAAAAATTCTCAATTAAGTACTACTAATAAAAATGACGTAAGTGAAACCTATGTTGAGACGGTAAAAGTTCCATTGGGAACGTTAGTGCCATTCAAGAAGAACTCCTACGTCAACAATACGGTCATGGCTTGAACATAATTATTTTTCTTATAAATATCAACCGGTTTTCTATGTTAATGAATAGTTTACAATCATGGCAATTTTCAAGATTCCAGTTCTATTCGATGATGAATCCAAGTAAATTTTGTAGATCAACAATAAGTGAACGTCAATTAGAAAATTTACCTCAAAGTAACCTCATCACAGATGCCGGACTTACACGAAAAAAAACCTATTAGCTAAGTATCACGTAACATAAGCTAAGTATCACGAAGAACAAAGTAAAAACCATTTTACCACTCACGTTACTCTATTAATCCTTCGTTCGACGTTTCCGCTGGTAGCATACAGAGTGGGCCCAAAAAAAGTAATTAAAGCAAACATTGCGTTCTCACCATTTGTGCTAATTCAGTCATATCAGTGCTAAGATAGTGATTCTATGCCAATATAAAATGAACAGAAAGATCAACTATTCGAAATCAACCAAAATTTTTCCGAAGAAAGGAACATCACATATTCGAACGATGAGAAATGAAAAATGGAAGGGAACCGCTGATTTGGACCGCGTTGAATACGCTGATAGTATTGCGAACGAAACTCCCGAGTCACTGGTCCGGGTCGAGGTATACACTGATGCATTATAAAGAATGTTAACAATTTCCAACATCGAGTCTTAATTTTTCATCTAACAATACGAACTACATTTATGTGGTATGCATTTGGAGTGATGCGTTGTCACCACATGTTTCTAGTTGTAAGAATAGATCATCCTGTTCTGGAATTGTTGCTTCTTCAACCGATTTTTTTTTTCTCGAATTCCACGGTTTATTTCACTCTTCATAGTTCTTTATTTGAAAATTTTCAGTTCGCATACCATGATCTTGATTTGATCGAAAACGAAACTCCCCCCACATTGATGCAAAATGAAATATTCGCCGATCATCGCATTGACGAATTCATACGGGAGATAATTTTAAGAGTGAAGGCTATGGAAAAACAACTAGAAATATTGTGTGAAGAAAAGCAAAAATTGGAAAAGCAACTACAAATTCTGCAGGAGCGAATGGAAAGACATGAAAGCATCAGGAATATAAAATTGCTTCTTCTGCTATTACTGTTCGTGGCGGGCTTTGCAGTGGTTCATACTTATCCATGTTTATTTTGATTTAGACAACATTGGAAGTGTTATAAGAATTCTATGGGCGCATGATAAAATTACCTGAAATTAGGAAATCTATCTCAATCCTCATTTTTTCTGACTGTTTTTTATGTTGCTGAATGGGGAACAATGGCTCTTTTTTGTTTGCGGCCGAGCTATTAGTTTTTAATTATTTATTTATTTATTTATTTATTTATTTATTAGACAAAAATACATGATATAAGACATAGTCATTTACGCGAAAATTTTGCAGTATGACTAAAATCTAACAACACAAACGTCTTTATAGTCTAACTTAATCGATCTATTGCTGAATAATTGAAGTGAAATATAATAAGCAGCCCTTCTTGAACATCGCTTCCGAGTTTTGCAGGTAATTCAGGAGGTAATATGTTCCATAATAGATATATTTGACGAGTTTCATACCATCTCGTCTTAGGAATTGGTAGCACAATCCCAGATAGCAGTTATGGGTAGACAGTGGTCATTTATGCAACTTTGCATACTTTAAATATTCAAAAAAAAAAATTGAACTACTTTTTTAAAAAGGACAAAGTTCTTAATTTTCTACAAAAAATTATAACTCCAACGCGCTTCATTACCTACCAAATTTTGATGAAAAGATAAAATGTAGGAAATAATTTCAATTTTCATAAAAATAAAAAAAAAGACACTGAAAAAAATTATTTAAAAATTTAAATTAATTTTCTCAAAAACGTTTTTATTTAATTCTCAAAAACATTATGTGAGTAGCCCTTAAAATTTGTTTTTCTAACAACTTTTTCATGTTTTCTTTGAAAAAACTACAACAAATTCTAATTTTTTTCAACAAATTTTTTTATCTTATTAAAGTATAAACTTTTGTCAAAGACGTAATCTTTCTATCTTTTATAGTTTCTGGAATATATGGCATTTTTGTATTTTTGTGAGAAACGCTCGTAACATTTCTATGTACAAAGGTCTCACGTTTGACATGTTCTTGATGTGTTGCTGAATAGAGAAAAAGTCAGAATTTTTAAGAAACATGTTTCTGAGAAGAAATACTTTGATTTTCAAAATAATATTGTTTCATTTGAATTTCGGTTTTTTAATTTGTTTAATACTTTTGATTAAAAACTTGAATAATTTCCTGCACTTCATTCTTTAAGCAACATTTTGTAAGTTTTAGAGTTTTTTGATTGATTTTTTTTTTGAAAAAAGTGAAAAGAGAACTCAAAATTTCAAAAAAATACTCGCTATCAGGACTACAAAATGTTGGTGAAAGAATGAACTGTAGCAAATTATTTAAATATTAGGCTGCCAAAAAGTCCTGCGGTATTTCCGCGAGGTGTCGTTGTAAGCGCGTAGTTCTAGTTGTATTCATTGTATCGAGTCATACTATAGCTTGTTGGAAAGGTAAAATAAAGAGAAAATCCGACATATTTTACAGTACTACTATGACAAAGGCAAAAATGCATCTCAAGCTGCCAATAAAATTTGTGCAGTTTATGGACCCGATACAGTTTCCATTTCCACCGCACAACGATGGTTTCAACGTTTTCGTTCTGGTGTAGAGGTCGTCGAAGATGCGCCACGCTCCGGAAGGCCTGTCGTCGAAAATTGCGACAAAATCGCTGAATTAGCCGAGAAAGACCGGCATAGTAGCAGCCGTAGCATCGGCCAAGAGCTGGGGATAAGTCATCAAACCGTTATTAACCATTTGAAGAAGTTTGGATTCACAAAGAAGCTCGATGTATGGGTGCCACACACGCTGACGCAAAAAAACATCTTTGACCGTATCGACGCATGTGAATCGCTGCTGAATCGCAACAAAATCGACCCGTTTCTGAAGCGGATGGTGACTGGCGATGAAAAGTGGGTCATTTACGACAACGTGAAGCGAAGCGCAAATTGTCATGGTCGAAGCCCGCTGAAGAGGCTCAGACGGTGGCCAAGCCCTCATTAACGGCCAGGAAGGTTCTGCTGTGTGTTTGGTGGGATTGTCAAGGAATAATCTATTATGAGCTGTTTCCCTATGGCCAAACGCTCAATTTGGACCTGTACTGCCAACAATTGGACCACTTGAAAGTAGCACTCATGGAGAAGAGGCCATCTTCGATAAACAGAGGCCGCATTGTCTTCCATCAAGACAACGCCAGGCCACACACTTCTTTGGTGACGCGCCAGAAGCTCCGGGAGCTCGGATGGGAGGTTCTTTTGCATCCGCCGTATAGTCCGGACCTTGCACCAAGTGACTACCACCTGTTTTTGTCCATGGCGAACGAGCTAGGTAGTCAGAAGCTAGCCACAAAAGAGGCCTGTGAAAATTGGCTATCCGAGTTTTTTGCCAATAAGGAAGCGAGCTTCTGTAACAGGGGTGTTATGAAGCTGGCATCTCGTTGAGAACACGTCATCGAACAAAACGGCGCATATTTGACTTAAAACAGATAATTGTAACTAATTTTATGAACAAATGAAAATTCAAAAAAAATACCGCAGGACTTTTTTGACAGCCTAATTTTAAAAATATTTAGAAATAAAATATTAAAAATATCAAACAAATTTAAAAAAAAAATACATTGAAAAAAAAATTAGATAAAATAAAATCAATTTTGTCATTTTTTTGCATTCTGCATAAAATATACATGAATAGTTATGTTCGTGATCAGGCTCAGAGTAGGTGTGATGAATAACGGAACATATCGCTGGATCGGTTGGCCTTGGAGGAGTTTTCTCGGTTACCTTCTCAGGTTTCCCACTATTGAATCTCCGCCAACGCGATTGATTTTCGAGGAAAAGTACATGCGATTAATACTAGAATATATTAATAAAATATATTATATGAAATGTATCAATTTTACAGGTGTTCCTTCTCAGGATACCTAAAGATAATCTCTGCCGCGTGTTGTAACACATGAGATATTCGGATTTTTGTTTTATCGAGAGGTCAATTGTTCGCATATACAAGTTAAGGACTTTAAGGTTCTGTACTTGATAGAAACAGGTTTGAGCTCTAGACTAGAACTAATTTATTTCACATTGTTTCGCCTTTTTATATCTGACAAGAAACACTATTTAATTACCTGTATCGTCACAGGCGGATTTCCTATATCTCTATTAGGAAGCTGCTATTCCTTTATTTACCCATTGTCCTTGCTCTATGGCTACCTGGCGGTGAGTCTTAATATAGGGATCTTAACTTACATAATGACATCACTTACCACAGTGAATAATGATTTTTCTTAACCATTCCCACTAACAACTATCCCTTCCGTGATAAACGCTAGGGAACCACGCTATAGAGGCGACCCTTCTGGCCTTCGAGCGGTGAATATCATACTAACATTCCTTCCCTACCCCAGGTGACTGTAAGGACGTGGACGGCGTCGTTATAGAGCATTTAAAGCTCGAATCACCGAAAATTACACCACGAGAATGATTTGTTAGCCCCAAGCATCATTCTGTGTGTTCTTTGTTCAATTTGGTTGGTTCAGGTCAATCACGGAGAGCAACTACGAATTGTACAGTCTATCCAAGCTCAAGCTCAAGCTCTAAATAAAATATACATGAATAGCCCATACAATTATCAACAAGTTATCCATACGTTGGAAGATGGTCTCTGCTACAGGGAAAGAGTTTCGCCAGCAACAACATTTTCATGTTTTCTCCGAAAAATACTGCTAATGTTAGCTCATAACATTTTTATGCCTAAATTATCACGATTGACAATAGAGATGAAACGGATGGGGATACTACATAGAGTTTAATGACCACCAAACGTAAGGAACGTGATTGCGATCCGTTCGGAATGTTTCCGCATTACAGTCAATTTCGCTTATAATGGGATTTTCTTCCAGAACGCCAAAAAGAATGCGATTGCCTCTCATTAGACATACCGAGTCGTCACTCAGTTTCGCATTAGAGGTGATTGTGATCTGTAATTGGACATATCAACAAACACAACACATTGTAAAAAACAAGTTAAAACAGGAGAAATTTGTTTTTATGTATGTTCTAGTTCAACTTAACCGTTTATTGTAAATTTATTGTTATTTGTTTCAAACACGAAAAGACATGAATTTTTTATACCCTCATGAGTTAACTCGTTAACTCGAAAGGACTTTTCCTCATCATGAAACATTTCATTAAGGCTTGACGCCTAGATGGAAATAAATGAATAAATAAATAAATAAATAAATGAATAAATAAATAAATAAATAAATGAATAAATAAATAAATAAATAAATAAATAAATAAATAAATAAATAAATGAAAATATCCTACATTAAGTTAAATTCTCTAGACGCAAAGCTGTACCCAACTTTTTTTATTTCTACCCTCAATTGTTTCGTGGATTTCCAAAACAGTGCTAGAAAATTTCATGAAGCCAGATTGTCTAATGAATTCATGAAATTACAACGAGACTAAGTTTTAGGAACAACATTGCTTTATTGAGGAGAATGTGTAGATATATCTCCAGAGTTGTCCATGTAGGTATAAGTGTTAATACGAAATGCGTTGTAAAATTACTCAAGAGAAAGTTTTTGAATCCACAGTCAATATAGAAAGATTTTATATGAAATCTGTTCGTCTGATTCAAAGTAGAATCTACTTGAATGATGAAACTATTGTAAATATATCTATAACCGTACTAAATATCATAAAAATTACGAAAAATTCAACATGTCTTCCACTGCTGATATGCTTTCTTCAAATGTTTGAGTAAAAATTCATTCCAAAGCATGGACGATGAATTCAGTGAAAATTTGGATAATGATTTCTCTGCAATTGACTGTAGTGATGCTGTAGGTTTTCGGAAAAAATATAAACGATCAAAAGGTCAGGCGAAACACTTGCATTTCCGCTTATGCGAGGATTTATACCATGCTTAATAATTCTTTTACATATCCAGTCTTCGCCCGAAGAAAGATATACTCTGTTTCAGGTGGGATTTGGATTGGATTCTGTATTATGAGGTACTACCAAGCAACCTGTTTCTTACATGTATGCCTCGCAGCAGTTTTTGACGAGGAAGCAAACATGTTCTGGGAGGGTAGAATTTTTTTTCCAATTCATTTATTTGTAAGGCTCAATCGCATGAGCTTTGCGGAGCCACTTATTCATGATTTGTTCTTACAGAATTTCAACTTAAATCTATGTTTAGTAGGTTTCGACCGATTACTCGCGGTTTACTCGAGGTTAGAGGGGCAACAAAGGGTAGAATATTTAAGCTGTGTGAAAGATGGCGAAAGATTGTGCAACAGAACTATGAATATAAAATTGAATTATAATGCTTAGATTGAAAATGATGTTTTTATTTTCCCAAAATTCGAACTTACCTTTTCGGACAACCCAATATCTTCCTGATTTTTTGAAATTATAGTTGGCAACCCTGGCTAGATGTCCAATTAGAGGTGAATCCTTGTAATAGAAAATTCTTGACAGAAAAAAAAATCTGTTCGATATTTCTTTGCAGGAAACTTGATACTCATTGTGATATTCATTCTATACGGAAAATTTAATCATAGTTCTTTTTTATGTAAAGATGTGTTTATTACTCTCTGAAGTGCTTCATGTACAAATGCAGTTAATCCCAGTTTCGTATTCACAAATAGAGCATTAGCATATGCATTAGCATACGGATTCTGAACTGTTAAGTTAAAAGCTAGCCGTTGCTGATGATTAGTAATATCTCTTAGATCAAGATCCAATAGTTAAGAATAGTTCAGGCCGCTGATGCTAATACTAATACTAATACTAATACTAATACTAATACTAATACTAATACTAATACTAATACTAATACTAATACTAATACTAATACTAATACTAATACTAATACTAATACTAATACTAATACTAATACTAATACTAATACTAATACTAATACTAATACTAATACTAATACTAATACTAATACTAATACTAATACTAATACTAATACTAATACTAATACTAATACTAATACTAATACTAATACTAATACTAATAATAATACTAATACTAATACTAATACTAATACTAATACTAATACTAATACTAATACTAATACTAATACTAATACTAATACTAATACTAATACTAATACTAATACTAATACTAATACTAATACTAATACTAATACTAATACTAATACTAATACTAATACTAATACTAATACTAATACTAATACTAATACTAATACTAATACTAATACTAATACTAATACTAATACTAATACTAATACTAATACTAATACTAATACTAATACTAATACTAATACTAATACTAATACTAATACTAATACTAATACTAATACTAATACTAATACTAATACTAATACTAATACTAATACTAATACTAATACTAATACTAATACTAATACTAATACTAATACTAATACTAATACTAATACTAATACTAATACTAATACTAATACTAATACTAATACTAATACTAATACTAATACTAATACTAATACTAATACTAATACTAATACTAATACTAATACTAATACTAATACTAATACTAATACTAATACTAATACTAATACTAATACTAATACTAATACTAATACTAATACTAATACTAATACTAATACTAATACACACACAAATTTTTGCATTCCTCGAGAATTAATCAAGCACATGAGACGAAATTTGACATGTGGAAGTTTAAGGGTGCAATAAATGATTCTATGGAGCTTTTATACTCCTCATCCCTCTCTAAGAGGGGGCTGCCATACAAATAAAACACAAATTTCTGCATTACTCGAAAATTAATCAAGCAAATGGAACCAAATTGAGCATTAGGAGGTTTTAGGGTGCAATACATGTTTCTATGTTACCCCTCATCCTTCTCTAAGAGGGGGCTGCCATACAAATGAAACACTAATTTCTGCATTACTCGAGAATTATTAAAGCAAACGGAACCAAATTTGGCATGTGGAGGTTTTATGGGACAACGAACATTTCTAAGGTGGTTCAACACTCCTCCCATGATCGTATAATCATATGACACCCCTCCCTCCTCTGGAATGGAGAGGGGTATTGTATATTGAGTTACAATTTAGATTTGTTGAACTTTAGAGTGTATTTGAACACCTATCAAATGAGTATACTGTATATACACTTTAGATAATTTCATTTACACGTGTATTCAGCATTCAGCGGGATAAACATACTGCTGTCAGAGTAGTTGGTTGAAATAAACTTTCTTTCCGACTTCGACTCCCAAACAAGTCACACGCTTTTTTATTATACTCCGAAAGATTTAATTAAGTATCTTTTAGAAGTTTCCCTCGGATTTCCCTCGGTGATCTGGAACACATTAAGGGGGTCCCATGAAAATAATACACATATTTCAACCAAATATATTCCAACGAAACCTGACAATTGAAAATTTTCGGAAAACTCTAAAGGAAAATGGGAAAATTCAAAAAATTCAATTCGGCAATTCTATATTGACAAGCGTTGTTAGTCCATTTGATGTATGCGCTAACGAAATTGATCTTCGTTTGAAAGTGGAAGTGGATTTTAATGTGATAAAACGCACTCCTATATCATCTACTATCTATATAAAAAAATGGATCGTCGAATGTGTTGATAAGAGCAAAGCTCGAGAAATGAATTGTCCGTTTTATGGCTGTCTTTATTCTATTATATTTTCTGTATCAAAATTTATTCCATGTAACGGAGAAACATGTTATTTGCAAGTGGTTGAAAAATCTTGAACGAGAATTGTGTCTGAAAATAATCTGATATTATAATGACGAGTTCTGGTAGAAGTACTAGGAGTTTTATAGTAAAAGGTAAATTCAACGGGGTAGATTAGAAGATCAATCAATGAACAGATTGATTCTCCGATTGGACCCATGAACGTGCGCTTAGTAAGAAAACGTGAAAATAATAACAAAAAATACATTTTGGGCGGGACGAAATTTGCCGGGTCAGCTAGTTACCTATATAATTGGGGTGTATGTCATTTCCAGCTAAATGGAAGTAGATTCGCTGCAAATTCATGTACCACACCGACCAGTAGGGAAAAAATGTTCGAGAGTTATAGTATTCGTGTAGATGCCGAAGATTCTAAATCAGTAGAGAGCCGCTATCGCACGAACCTCGGACAAGTCAAAAACATTTGAACATGAAAACATTTTTTAAATTTGAATTTTTTCAAATTTTTAGACTAGAATACTGCCTTAAGAATAAAATGAATTTACTGAGAGAAATAAAAAATTACTTATTCTGCTTTCCAGCTGACGCAAACGAAAATTATGCTCCGATTGCGTACATAAAAAAAAACAATCAAAACATATGTTCATGTTTCTCAACCGATTGTTCAAATCTGCAGTCCTCCGAGGCACTCAGCAGATATTGTCATTGTCACCGAAATTCAGCTCGAAGCAATTCAATTTTTCTCCTATCTTTCTGAGAAAGCATAAGCTTCGCAAAATCCTTCCCAGCGGAGCATAGCTTTTATTCAATTTTCTATACAAATGCGATATATTCTAGAATTTATTGCAGATTTACGACGCAACGATAGCATTCTAGCCTGTGTATATCGTGCACCATCTCATTTCTGCTCCCACCCCGAATTGTTCGGAGAAATCCTGTAATCGGAATCCAAACATTGTTGCTCCCGTACATTGTCTGACTGGGAAAGAAAGCTCCGTCCAATCCTTTCTCGGAATCCTAACACACAATCGCACCCCTCAGTGGGATTAGATTTAAGAAGAAATTTTGGGAAAGTTTATCCTTTGCTTTACAACCTCGCTCCACCCGCCGCCCAATACTAGACAGAAACGAGGTGGCTTCTTTATTTCGTTCACCGCAAATCCAGACGAAATTGGAATTGGAGCTTCCCGTCTCCGTTACAGGTAAGTACATGCGGTGCGGCCCGAATGCAAATCAGTGCTCATTTATTTTGCTTCGTGAACAGATAAACACTTTGCAAACAGTTCCCAGCATACGTGGGACACAATCAAGATATGACGGAAAGTTATTGTGGCACCTTTTGCTCGGAAACTACACGCCAAAAGAAGTGATAAGTTGTTACTGCAGTGAGCGATAGTATCTTCGGGACTATGAACCATTTGCGGAACAGAACAGAAAGGTGGAGTCGTACCGGAGACTGCAACTTGGACTCGCTTGTTTGTGCTGCTTTGGATAAGTGAGCACGTTTCGAACATTTCGAGCAGAAGTTTTACCAACCGCTCGCAAAGTTTTGCATTCCTCCAAGTGGCCGTAAAAGTTTGACGACGGGAAGGATGCTTTTTGGCTTCCTGGTTTATTTTTGGCAAGGCGGACGATTTTATTCGAGCCAATTACAAGAACTGTCCTCACGTAGCGATTGTTGAAATTATAGACGCAAAGGTAATCTTCCCGGAGTTACGTGCTTGCATTTTGTTCAAGCAGTGGAAATGTGATGCTGCGCTCTTATCGGGTTTCACGGGTTAGCATCCACCAAAAATATGAATACCGTACGAAGCCACCATTCATAAGATCCTAATTGCAGATATCATTAACAACTGGCGACCGAGCATCAGTCTTCATTGCGAACCTTCTTATCTTAAGTTTATAAATTGAGTCCCAAAGCTCTTTGTTAGGCTGCTCAGTTCTCTAAGCGTTCGGTCAGCCAATTGTGGTGTATATTACTCGCTCGTTGAGTTTAATCCAATGTCCGCATCGGAGCGGTACACAAAAAGCTCATTCACTTGATGTGGAGCAATGAATGCAAAATTGCTTTGTTATTCGGGTTGATTCTGCCTCTTGCCCAAGCGTTTGCTTCCTTCTGCTAGCCTACTCAAGAGTAAGGCAGCAGCAGCAGACGCTTCATTCGGTCGGTGGTATACTTGTGGCCATTCAGTGGATTCCGAGCGAACGAGCGCCCAATTTGCAAGAAAATTGCACTAAGAACGTACAAAAGACGCTATTTCGTGAGAATAAAATGGTCAGAGAAAGGGAAGCTGAATACTACACTCAGAATTGGAGATATCGGTCTGAATCATATTTCGGACGCTTAAGGCATATGATGCAGAAAACAAATCTAAACTCTATGCACAGGTGTTATTTGGTTGATATTTTTAATAAATTGATTCAATATGCTTTTAAGACTTCTACTTTGGTAACTATTTGATTGAAAACATAAAAAAAATTATAGGAGGTTGTGTCCAAGACACAACCGCATTGTTGACGTAGAACTACGCTTTAGTTTAATTCAAGCCGCTTGTTTATAACTGCGGATATTATTTTATAATACTACGAAAATTTTGAAAAAACCATTCTACCAGTTTGGTCGCTCTCAAATGTTTTTTTGTTGTAAAATCATTTCACGATAATAGTTTGATGATTCATTCTTGCGCCCGCAGAACAATACATGCTCGAGGAAAGCGCAGCTAGTAAGCGCTACTAGCAAGCGAAACCAAATCACATACAAAATTTCAGAACGACATTTACATTCTTGGTGACTAAATAAACGAAATAAACTCTATCTGGTAATCTCAACAACCAGCCCAGATAAATTAATAACTTAATATAATTTAATGAATAACTTGGTATTTCCCAAATAATTTTTTGGTGCACAACCTTAACGCCTGCTTCACTATAACGTAAGTACAATGCATTGATGGCAGAAAACAAACAATGTTAACTGCTGGGAAAAAGGGTGAATATTTGCCTCAGCAGAGATTCATTACCAATACCCTATCGTAAATATTTCCCTCCCGCTATCTCCCCTCCTTGTTTATACTTATCATAACGACTGCATAATTTGCAACACCAAACAATTGTCAATCATAGCATAAAAATTAGGGGATTGTTGCATCGTTACAGGACCAATGCACATGGGAACAGATACAAATGGGGTTTCAGCGTAGCGAAGATGCATTATTTTTACGTACGAGTTATGAAGCACGCACGTACGCACACAAATAATATCCATATATCGATGGCTTAAAGCAACTAAATATACACACACTTATCTCCGTTTTGCGATCTTCTCAACAGAAGCCTTTTCTGTTAATATTGCCAGTCTAGATTGGCTTAGCTGTCATCCTTTGTGGAGAGAGTTTTCCTACCGTCATACGATACCAGATCACTGATAAAATTCCAGAGCATTAATTTTCTTGGTGAGCTGATGATAACCTAGCTTGATGATTCCCCACACAATTGTGTAGCTCAGAACCTTAATACAATGGCGTCAGTTTGATGCAGTGATTGTAATGCCAGAGACATCAAACGATACTGAAAGTTTGCCTTCCTTCCTTGCTTGAGACTCCAAACATCTTCAGTTCATTCGTCTATAATCTTCAAAGAGACCCTTGGAAAACTTTACTTTATCCATAATATTACTCCTCCACCGCATTGCCTTGAGAAAGGCATTCGATCACTCGCCGTCGAGCTCGCCCAGCAACGATGTTGTTCAGTCGATTTCCTCCCGAAGAATGAAAGTTTGCCGCAGCGAGATCCACTGTTTATGCTCTAGGCAAATATTCCTCTTCGTTCTTCTGATTTTCCTTCGTTCACGGGGACGTTACATCTTATGATTTCCCCTTCGTTGCTCTTCGATAAGATGCTCGTTATTGACAGCTCTGTTCGGGAAAGCAGACAAAAGGACAGAACAAATGTATGAGGAAATGGAAATGCTTCCAATTTCTTCAATTTAAACCATATACCGACTATGGGATTGTAATGTATAGCATATTAAACAAATCTTAGGGAATTTCCGATTCGTTTGGTATGTAAATCGCCAAAATCCGCTCGCGCCAAAAATAGTTATTAACGTTAACTTTATTTCGTAAAAACGTGACCTGTTTTCTGATTTGGCACCCTTAATGAAAGACGTAGTTCTACGTCAAAAAAATCATCGAATAAAATGCTTTTCAAATGAAGCGAATAAGAATCAAACTTCGGACACTATTTGTAAAAAAAAATCAAATTTCGGACACTTTATTTTCTAATTTTTTGGACGAAAATTACACTACACTTGATTATATGTTATAGTCAACTGCGAAATACTTATCAAGCAATCACTGTTAACGATGATGAGTTCATCCTTTTCCTAATGAAAATGTGTCACCCTTCTAAACTCGAGTCGACCGCGAGTAATCGGTTTCCTATTTCATTAACCATACATACAATTTTTACAGAGCCATACATTAGTGGCTTGAAACTACTAGGAATATGAACACTTCTCATCATTTTGCGCTATTCTCAAAAGAAACTCTTCTGTTGATATTACTGGACTCGAAAAAAGTTGCATTACTGCATTAGTGGAAGAAGTTTTGCTACTGGCAAGCGAAACCTAATCACATACAAAATTCCAGAACGGTATTTACTTTCTTGGTGACTAAACAAGCGAAATAAACTCTTTTTGTTGATATTAACAACTTCGAAAACAGTAGCAATGCTTCATTATGATCAATATTAGCACAAATGCAATCCTAGTTGAAGACAGTTTTGCGACTGGCACGCGAACCCAAATTAATTATAACATTCCAGTAAGACATTAAAGATGCATGGTATTCCCCAAATAATTTTTTGGCGCACAACCTTAACGCCTGCATCACCATAACGTCAGTTTAATGCGTTGATGCATTCTCAAAGGCACCAACGAAGCCCTTATGATGACGGAAAACAAACAATGTGAATTGCTTGGAAAAGACTGAATTATGCCACACAGCTTGTACTCTGCTGTAACACCAATCGATGCGAATTCGCGGATGAGTTTGTCAAGAGCGATCGCCTTCACCACCAGCGGGGGGAGCTTGATTTTGGTTGCTGCCTGGGTAACGGCGTTTACGTTTTCGACTAACGCGCCGAAATCGCCTTTTTCGCTGTTGTTCGATGCGGTGTCACACTCGCGGAGGCTCGGTTCAGTTCGAGCGTTTTTCACTGCACCAACATCGTGTGCATCATTAGATGACGCTTGCCTCGAAATTTTATTGCTCCTGGCAATGCGTTCGTTTTTTGCAGGGCTCGAGCCTGCCTTCCTCTTCTTCTTGCTAATTACATACTACGCGAAGCGTCCAATTTATGACGCAGAAAGAAAAACACACGATGCGAATAACGCGAAAAACGTACAGAAAAACTAAACGACGATATCCAAGTTGGATTACCACTGGTGGGGTCCAATCTTAGATAGAAGCGCAGCGAAAGCAAAGTGAACTGGATTGCTCAACAGTCCGATTCCGAATGAAAGTTTGCCTCCGCGGGATCCACTGTTTAAACTCTAGGCAAGTATTCCCCTCCATTCTTCTTCTTTTCCTTTGTTCATAGAGACTTTAAATCCTACGATTTCCCCTTCTTCTTCTTCTTCTTTTTGGTTTTAAGAGGGTTTAAACTTTTCAGTTCATTCGCCTCTAGCTCTGAGAAGAGCCATTGAGCACCAGTCTTGAGGAGACTGGTGGAAAAAGAAGAAAAAAACATATTCAGCGGACCTGTCTGCTCAGATGTAAAACCGGACGAAGGCAGGAAAGGATCCTATGCCATATAAGATGTTTAATATAAGCTGTAACGTAATTGTATTGTTATTAATTAGTACCAAAGCGGCGACGAAGCATCGTAGAACCAAGCTCTAGAACAAAGGGAAAGGGACGGAGTGGGGGGGGGTGGGTGAAAAAGGAAAGGAATGGTAAGGAGAAGGGGTGGGATGGAGTGGGAAGGAATGATGTGATGTTGGGTGATTTATAAATGTAGTTAGTTTAATGGTGTTAGTAAAATGCTGGATAAGTATGAATTAGTGTGGTTAGAATTGAGTAAATAAAATAATAATATGTTTGAAAGGTATGCTGTTTGATTATATAGTACTGCTGCATATGCTGGAAAAAGTTAATTTGTGAGTTATATATGGAAGATGTTTATGTTTATGTATTTTTATTTGTTTTAGTATTTTTGTATGTTATATGTTTATAGATGCATACACATACATACGCCATTTTTGTTAGATTTGTAATTTTGTACATAAACCTGTGCATGCATGCGCATGTACATGCATACATATATATACATTTTATTTACTTATATCTACATGTATATGCATACGCGGCGGTGAAGTGACTAACTGAAATAAGAGTGTATTTTAGATTTTACCAAAGAAGCCGGTTTCTTTCAGAAACGCAATCAAATTGGTTTCCTGTGTCTCGTCTCTACTGAGAATGTCTCGGAGACTCTGACCTATATTGTGTCGGACACGAGCATCTTTGGTGTGTTGGCATTCTAGTAGAAGATGCCTAACTGAAACTTGGGCTGAGTTACATGCGCAAAGTGGTCTTTCGGTTTTCTTCATTAGGTGTGAGTGTGTGAAAAAAGTGTGTCCAATTCGAAGACGGGTTAGCACCCGTCTTTCTTTGCTGTTGTTTTGATCAAACCAAGGAAGCGTGGTATTTTTGATTTGATGGAGATGGGTGGGAGGGCTATTTAACCAGCCTATGTTCCAGCTTTCGCGAATTTGCTGTTTGACCCAGCGAACTATATCAGTTCGAGGACAGGGTATAACTGGTGGTTCCATTTTGCTACCCTTACCGGCCAGTTTGTCTGCGGCTGTGTTTCCGAGGATTCCGGAATGACCAGGAACCCAACAGTAGGAGATGTTTTTTTCTGAAGCAGCCTCTTCTGTCTGTATTATCCATGGGTGTTTACTGTTTCCACTGAGCAGGTCTTGAAGACAGCTGGCTGAATCGGAGAAAATTACCGTAGGAAGGTGATCATGGGTACACTCTTGTGTAGCTATTAATAGAGCAAAAGCTTCCGCACTGAAGATGGAGCATTGCGGTGGAAGAGAAAAGCTACCGGTGTATCTGTTCTCGAAAATTCCACACCCAACTCCATCGGAGTTAACAGAACCGTCTGTGTAGACCTGGTGTTTGTTTTGAAAGTGAGTAGCCGTGAGATGGTTGAAGCAGGCTTTAATTTTTGGTGGAGGGTCGCCTGCACGGACAGTCTTGAGAAGATCAAGATTCACGTTCGGCGGTATGACGTTCCATTTTCTTCCCGTGGCAGTTGAAAGTGCACATATATCGGGAAGGTCTTGGTTCGTGAGGTCTTTGAACCAATTTATAGCTCGAATTACTGATGGTGCATTGGGGTCATTGTCAGGAAGTGAAAGTTGTCGGATGGCTTTGCCTGTGATGATTCTTGTTACAAGGTGTTTGAAAGGCAGATGACCACTTTCCGCCATAACAGCAAGAGTGGGGCTTGTGGTGAAGGCTCCTGTTGCTAGCTTTATTGCTTTGTTGTAGATGGGTTCAATGGCGTTGAGTACTCTGTCCCCACCACGGCTGAAGATGCCTACTCCGTAAAGGATTTGGGGGATCAACCAGATATTGATGATTTTAAGCAGTGTTTCTCTGTGTCCAGAGGATAAACTTCCTGTAATGGATTTGAGGATATTCATTTTCCTGCTGGTGGCTTTTTTGACCAATTGAGCATGATGTAAAAAGTTAAGCCTGGTATCGAAGGTTACGCCCAGTATTCTTAGTGTTCTCTTCTGAGGGATTTCGGTTTGATTAAGCTTTAGGGCGGATTTCTTTTTGAGTGTTTTGCCAATGTGAATGAATCGGGATTTTTCTGGCGAAAATTGGAATCCTATGTGTTGGGCCCAGTTTTGTATGGAATCAATTGTACTTTGAAGTCTCTTTCTCTGTGCTAGCCCAAAGCCACTGACAGAGACAAGAGTGATATCATCAGCATAAACAAAAATGTTTATACTGTCGGGAATTAATTCAAAAATAGGTTGCATGGCAACATTGAAGAGTGTTGGAGAAAGGACTGAACCTTGGGGAAACCCGTTTTCAAGAATTTTCAATGAAGACTTGTGATTGTTGATGATTGTTTTAAAGGTTCTGTTTTCCAGAAACCCTTTGATGAAGAAGCCTAATCTACCACGAACCCCCCAGTTGAAAAGATTTTTCAGAACTGGGTACCTCCATGCTCGATCGAAGGCCTTGCTAAGATCGAGTGATACAACATCTGCGTGCAGATTACTTTCAGCGGCGTCGTCTAGGACTTTTTCGAGAGCTACGAGGCAGTCTTCTGTACTTTTACCCGCGCGGAAGGCAAATTGTCTAGGGTCGAGCAGCTTGTTTGACTCTAAAAAGGTCGTTAAGCGCCGGTTGATAATTTTTTCCATGATTTTACCGACGCAACTCAGAAGGGTAATGGGACGGAAGTTGTCCAGCAGGTGATTATTCTTGTCTGGTTTAGGCAGAGAGACCATTAGGCCCTCTTTCCAGCAATTTGGGAAAATTCCACTGTTCCATACATTGTTGTAAAGTTTTAAAAGAACTTTTTTCCCAAGATAGGGTAGGTTTTTCAGCATTGGGTAGTTGATGTCATCTGGTCCAGTGGAGCCGCGTGTTGTTTTGTTTAAGGCCCATTCTAGTTCTTTGAGGGAAATAGTTTTGTTGAAGTCAAAATTTGCGTCGGTGTTAAAATCAATGGGGATTTTTTCGCATTCTGCCTTGCGGGTTTGGAAGGTGGTATCGAAGCTTTGGTTGGATGAGGTGGAGGCAAAGAAATCTCCGAAAGCCTCTGCTATAGTTTTCCGATCATTTGTATAATGACCGGCAATTAGAAGGTTGTATTCATTGTTCCTTTTTTTGCCATGAAGCCTGCCAATTTTGCTCCATAATTCCTTTGACGACGTGTTAGGATTAATATCATTGACGAATTTAATCCAGCTGTTATGCTTGGCTGTTTTAATAATAGCTCTAGCATTGTTGCGAGCCCTTTGGAATTTCTCTAGCAGAGTGTGCTTAGATGGGTTATCCGGGTGGGCCTTTCTTAGCTTGCGTAAGGCTTTTCTTCTGTCTTTGATGGCTGTATTTACTTCAGATGTCCACCATGGGACGCATTTTCTACCAGGATTTCCGCTGGTTCTAGGAATGTGTCGTATTGCAACCTCAAGGACGGCTTGGGAAAAGTCCTCGGGTGTCCAATCTTGTTTGGCTGAGAGGCAGCTTTCAATGTCACATTGATAGCCAGCCCAGTTTGCATATTCAAATTTCCATCTAGGCCTTGTTGAAACTTCTGGAGAAGGTTGGCCAAGGGAAATACATATTGGGAGATGATCGCTGTTGCAGCAATCATCGTGAGTGTTCCATGAAAGCTTTGAACAAAGTTGAGGGGATATGATGGTGAGATCTATGGCCGAAGAAGAGCCAGAAGCAGAATTGATTCTGGTGTGTTGGCCGTTGTTCAGAAAAATGAGAGTATTATCGGAGAGAAAATCCTCTAAAATGGACCCTCTTCGATTGAGGTATGAGCATCCCCAGGCATACAAGTGAGCATTGAAATCACCCATAAGGAGAACTGGGGAGGGAAGTTGGTTGAGAAGATGTTCCAGTTGACCCCGTAGAGGAGCCACATCGGACGTAGGAGAAATGTATATGCTGGCTACTGTGATTGGAAACGGAAGGTTTATGCGTATTGCCACTGCTTGTAGAGCGGTGTTAACGGGGAGAAAATTGTGGGGGGTGCCGATTTTTATTGAAGTTGCAACCCCGTTGAATGAAGGGTTGGGTCCTTCTTTGAAATAAGTGGTGTAACCTTTGATAGAATCTTTGTGAAAATTTTTCTGCGTCATAGTCTCTTGAAGAGCTATGATTGTGGGATTATATTTATAAATTAATGTTTGTAATTCCGGAAAATTTCTTTGGAGACTTCGAATGTTCCATTGAATAGCTAGTTTGCTCGTTGAAGTGAATGTATTGACGAGTAAGGTGGATCTTATTTCCCCTTTGAAGGGGTGCTGTTCTTTCCGGATTTCTTGTCATTTTTGTTTGGGGTGGAGGAAGTTAGTGTTTTTGTCGTTTTCTTGTTGTTGTTTTGTGTGTTGTTGTTTTGTGTATTGTTATTGTGTGTGTTGTTGTTTTGTGTGTTGGTGTTTTGTGTGTTTTGGTTTTGTGTGTTATTTTGTGTGTTGTTTTTTTGTGGTGTGGTTTCCGTTGATTCCTGATTGTTTCGTGTCTTCTTTCTTTGTTTCTCTTTATTTTGTCGAAGTTCATCTTCCGAGGTTTTTAGCTCCTCTGAAGATGTGTCTTTGGAAGATATCTTCCTTTTGGTTTTCCTTGGAGCCTCAGAGATTGCCATAGAAACATCGGAATCATATTCTGATTCGGTGGTCGAGGTATCAGATTCGGACATAGTAGTGTCAACTGTGGATGGAGTACTTTCGCGACTTGTTGCCGGACTGTTTTCAGCTGAAACGCAACTACATTTGCACTTGTTGCAGCTAGCAGTCGGTTTTTGAATAATATTTAGCCTGTCTTGTAGGACACTTGAATATGAAGGTCCATTATTTTTAATGTTGTAAAGATCCTTGGCTTGTTTATATGAAATGCCTTGATCTATTCTAATCTTGGTTATTCCGTTTTCTTTTAGCCATGTTGGGCACTTCCTGCTTGAAGAGGAGTGGTCCCCTTGGCAATTAATGCAGTGGGCGACATCGTTACATATTTTAATTTCTGTGCCATGTTCTTTGCCGCAATTTCGACAGAGTGGATTCTCGCGTTGGCATCGTTTCGACGTATGTCCAAAGCGGAAGCACTTGAAACATTGCATCGGGTTCGGGTAAAAATTCCGAGTTCCGATGCGAAGGAATCCAAATAAAATTACTTCTGGGATCACTGTCCCACGAATGGTAAGAATAAGGGTAGCTGTGGGGATAACTATATTGTTTTCCTTCCTAGTGATCCGCTTAACTTCGATCACTTGTTGGTCGGCAAGTTCAGTGAGAATTACTGATTCAGGTATTTCAATCACTTCACGGCATGTGACAACGCATTTGCGTTGATTTAATGTTGGGTGATATATTACCTCAACAGGTGTTTTATCGATGAGTTCATTTATTAAGAGGAGCTTACCGATGGTGTCCTCGTCTCTGGCCGTTAAGATGTACTGCGTTCTCTTCTTATCGTCCTTTGATGGTCGGGCGTTGTTTTTATCAAAATCTTTCACGAAATTGGCGATGGTTTTGCTCACAACAAATGGGTTGGATGGTAACACATGATCTCCTGTAGCACGCAAGAGTAAAATTTGAAGATTACCGTTCAGAGGGTCAACCCACTCTGGAGCGGTACGTTGAGTCGGCTTTCCTTGGTAAAAATTTGTAGCCCGGCCTCCCGGAGGCCCGGAGCTACTGGACGCCATGATATTGCCTAGCTACACCCTGGGTATAGCCGGCAGAATGGTTTCGGTTTACACAAACCTCACAAAACACTATTCGGATGTGTGCGAGAAAACGTTTAACACACTCAATGGAGAAAAACGAAATAGCCCAAAACTGATTAACTGTAACGCGAAAATTTGGAAAAAACGTACTAAAATTTTTCAGTCGTATACACTTTCAGTTCAATCACTTCACCGTTGTAATTCGTTTGCGTATATCCACGCTATGTATTATTTGGTTCTAAACACTAAAAGAGGCACTATGAGGGTAGCGTCAGTGACGCCACGAAAGCGCGCGCTTTTTCCGGCAAGCCGGTGAGCGCCCGCTTTCCACGGTCGAAACGAGCTGATGCCTTCTCCTATTCGCCTTCTGCTTCCACGCCAAATGAATCCGCTTCAAAATCGCCAACGGGAGACGTCCCAGTCTGCTGTCCAAAACGCCAAAACGCCGAGCTTTTACGAGTTAGTGAAGTGTCGAAGATAATAATGAGTTTTCAGGCAGAATGAGCACTTTTCAAATAAAAAATCATTAATGAAAATTAACTTCTTCGTATCAAACTGGTATTCAATGTGAGTGGAAAACTTTGTTTTCTTCATGTGATATAATGATCTCATATAAAAATTTCATCTGAAGATAATTTGATATTATAATGATAACTTTAGTGGGAAACTAATCTCGTATCCAGATGTCGACACCGTACCGTTGTTATCACGGATACGTTTCATTCCGTTTCCACCGAGAAGTGTGTTCGAAGCGTATTCGAGAATCAGGCCCTACGACTTTGCGATTCTCTCTAGCTTCGTTATTCGTCGTTCGTGTGCGTTTAGCGTATCGTATGTGTTGGTACAAAGGGGACGTGTGCACCATCTTTCACACTTTCGGGCTGACACACCGACGCGAGTATAGGAGTAACTTTTTTGGACAAATGCCTTTTTACATATTCTAGAATATTGTTGAATGAAGCATCGAAATGATTAAGCAAGATCGTCATGTAACCTATTGTGAGATTGAGGCATCCCTAAGCATTAGTTCCACCAGCATATATGCGATTTTACATGAACACTTAGTTGTGGGAAAATTATGTTCACTTTGGATCCCACATAATTTGACAATCGCTCAAAAAAAAGGCTCGTGTCGATTGGAATAAATGCTTTGAAAATTGGATTAAGCGCATGCAAAAGTGTATCGATCATCGTGGCGAGTACTTTGAAAAACAATAAAAATATATTCGTAGCTTAACTATTTGTTTTTGTTCCTATTCCCGAAATATAAATAGTGACCCTCGTATAAACAAAGTGGACGATAATGATCGTCTGTACCACAACAAATGCTCGAATGAGCCGGCTCGTTTCATTGAACCCACTGCTCTGAGCCGATCACTGAAATGATCTGTTGTTTGTACTCTACTACAGACATACAAACATTCAAATTACAAACAGGTCAAGCTAAATAAATCTATTTTGAAACGGTTGAATATTATTTCCTGACAGATCAAAGGAAAACTCCACAAAAAAAAATTGCGCAGTTAGGTAAAACTGTGGATTAAATGAACGTTGTATGATCGCTTCTAACCTTTCTCTCCAGTTGTGTTTGAATGTTTTCTATGTTACCTATATTTATATTTAGATAAATGTAAAATAATTTTCTGAGTTCCATGGAAACAATGGATTAATTTCAAAAACATTGCTCCTCATCAGACAGAGAAACTGCTGTTTGTTTTGTTGACCTACTAGCGATAACGGAGACCTAGGACCTTGAATTTACCAATAGAAAATGGGACCCATGAAAAATCAGACATACTTGATTATGCCATGAAAGGTGCGATCTTATGTCGAGGAAACCTCCAGTGTAACGAATTTTATCATTTTCGTATCGAAGTCAACATCTGAGTGTACAGCGCCACCGAACGAAAGAGGAAAGTATCTCAACATGTTCTATGTTGAGATACTTTCATCTGGTTGTTGGTATGAATTCATATGCTGATTACTATCTGTTATATGTTCACAAAACAGAATTGACTCTTTGCCAATTTTTTACGGCTTTTCGTGGCTTTCTGTTCGAAGTTTCGTTTGTGGCGAAATTTTATTGTTTCCTATTTAGGCGCAATTTGCGGCATTTGTGTTCTTATTGTGACCCGTTATTGCTCCGTTTTCGAAAAGAGGTGACAAACTTTTCCATTATGCGCTTGGTATGATTCACTGGTCCTTGTGTTACATCTGTCACATGAAATTGGAAGCTTTAAAACGGTGGAAAATCGCGACATTTCTTCACGTAAAACATTCCATCTTGGGAGCAAAGGAAAATGAAACAATGAAATAAAATAAAATTGATGTTACGTGCGGAGAATGGCACGAGGTTCCACTTAAGTCACCCTGCTATTTTGTTCGCTTCGTTTCGTAATTCTTTCGGAATTCTTTCCCGGTGCTGTCGTAGTCAACCGACGGAGAACCCCAAACAGGGCATGCAATACAAATACCGAGCCTCGGGATAATATACATTTCATTTTATTAACATTCGACCCTGAGGGTGTTGGCGGGAAACGCACGCATTCGTAGAGGAAACAAACTGGCAATTCCTCTTTCGGCAGCGCTCTCGTTAGGCCATTTTCTGCGATACGCAATATCTTTTGTTGGAATTCTCGTGCTGTTTCCCCTTCCGGGTGTTCTTCATCGGAAGAAATTGTCACACGTACGACAGGAGATCAATTGGATTAGCACAAGGCTAGTGACCATTGCAAATGTTATCAAATGAATGTTTCTTGATAATTGAATCATCCAAGGGGCAATAGGGGGACAATTGGAATGGCTTCTGTTCCGCAACTAGCCGAACGTGTTGAACTTTGTTCTCGGGGCTAACACAAATATCGAATATCTTCTAATCTCACGGTTGTTGCAAGGTAAAGTTTAAACAATCGCTGCTGGCTTTCATTGTCATACGCTTAGTCTATGCCCTCGAACTACTTTCCAACAATTATCCCCCTTCAGCTCATCTTGTGAATGAGACAAAATTTTGACCTGGAATAATGAACAGAGAATGGGTCGCACAACTTCGTCCCCTTTCTGTTGTTCAACTTTTATTTAACTTTCATCAGCGCTGTCACTCTAATTGTCAGCTCCAGTCGAAAAAAAAATATACATGAGGCGGCTTCAGCGCTTCTGGCCTTAGGAAAAGCAAACTTTTAGACTGCTGGTAATGCCAAGGCTATGTGCCCACGAGTCACAGCTGTGTGCGCTTAACGACATCGGTTGAAGAAAGTCCTTACCACTTCTGAAGAGGTCATCCGAACGACGATGACTCTCGGAGAAACGGTGACATGGTACGGGGAACGAATAAGGAAACGACGGCTTTATGGCTTCGTGATAACGACAATGATAGAGATAATGACGGTAATGATAATAATCATAATGATAACAGGTTGAATCGTAACTACGGCAGCACTGGTGGTTCACTGACAGGAGGTGTTGGTATTTAATTGCTAATTGTTTATTTTGCACCTGAATTTAAACGCCGATACGTGGTTATGATGTTTTAACATGTATCGAATGCATGACAGCCGTATTCCATAGGCCATTAGATTGAAAAAATGGGGCAGATTTTTTATTTATCAACAAGTACCGTTTTGTCTCATATTCCGAACAGTCTCAAATTCCGAACACTTCATTTTTAGATATAAATTTACTAAACTTCTATGTTATAAATAATTGAATAATGAAAACACAGACATTCTTTGAGGTATAGGCTTCATTTTGACATCATTTACAGGTATCAATACAACCTATAATTTATAATATTAGACATTTGCAAAAAAGGGATAGTCAAAACCAATGATAAAATGTTTGCGTTAGCAAATTCCGTAAAAAACAAGCATCGTTCATTTTTCAGTTTTTGTAGTTGTTTCAACTGTTTTGATTGCTGTATTCATGTTAAGTGATAGATATTATGATATGATATTTTATGCAGAAATCTTCATTAAAATTAATATTGATTCAAATTCCGAACACTTCATTTTCAAATGTAAATTTACTGAACTTTAATGTTATAAATAATTGACTAATCAAAACCCTGAAATTCTTTGGGTTGTAACCTTCATTTTAACATAATTTACCGGTATCGATAAATCCTATAATATATAATATTGAGCATTTGGAAAATAGTGACAGTCAAAACCAATGATTACGTTAGCCATACCAATATTTTTACGTTAGCAAATTCTGTAAAAAACAAGCATCGTTAATTTTTCAGTTGTTGTAGTTTTTTCAATTATTTTTTTGTTGTTTTCATGATAAGTGCTAGAATTTGTATGAATCTACAATATAAATGGATGAAAAAAACATATTTCATGCAGAATACTTTATTAAAATCAGTGTTCGGAATATGAATCAAGCTACTACGCATGATTCAAATTGCGAAAGTGTATTTCATTGTGAATTTACTGAATTTTAATGTTATAAATAATTTAATAATTAAAACCTTTACATTATTTTGGTTAAAGACTTCATTTCAACATCATTTACAGGTATCGATACCGATAAAGCGCCCTTGGTCCCAAAACCGTGTGAACTATAAAAAACAAATTCAATCAATAATTACAAAAACAAAATCAATTTTTTTGTGAGTATAACATTTTTCCAAAAAAGACTAGCTAATTGACTTTAATTTGATACATCGATCATATGAATCGGTCCAGTAGTTCAAAAGTTATGATTTTAAAAAAAATGCATCTTTGCTGTTCGGAATTTGAGACAAAAGTGTTCGGAATATGAGTCAGTGACAAAAATGGTATTTGGAACTTGAGACAAAAGAGATTAAATATATTTTTAGTTTTTCACCATGAATATGTATTTGTAAATCAATTTTATTGTAGTCAAATTAAAAAGAAGGATCTATTGTATCCAAAAATCAATTTAATTTCGCAAAAGAGTACCGTTTTGAGTAATGAGACACTGTTTAACCCTCCTGTACTCGCGTGCAAAATCATAACACGTATACTCGCGCACGGTGTCACAGACCAAAAAATTGAATTTCTCTGTAATGTTGCCATTGTGTGTTTTTCGGGCTTTATTGGCATTTATTTGAAGTAGAGGATATGATTGAATGAAAAAAAATCCAAAAATTATGTTTTCTTGGTCTTTATAATGTCATAATAGTCATCTAATTCAGCCTCCTCAAAACAGAGTAATTTTTGATACTCCAACACAAATAACGAAATTCGAATTTTTCACTGTTATTATTAAAAAGTAACTAACTGAATATAATTCATGGAAGTATAAAGAGCTATAGAATAACATAAAAAAGTATTATTCGATTGTGGTTTCATTGGAGTAAGAATCAGAACATAGCATAACTGCATGATCTAAACAACGCAGTTGTTGTGTGTTTTTCGGGTCTTTCATCGAAGAGAAGAATGTATAACACCCTTCTAGATAGTTACCAGATGATAAAGGTTCTGGAATAAAAAGTTAGCATATTTCTAATATTCTTTGTCTCTGTATTCTTGGTAAACTAAGAATTACTACATTTTTTAGAAAGATGATATAAAAGGATTTCTAGTAACTTTCTTTTCTTTTTCTTGTTTTCTTGTCGATATTGTTCATTATAAAAAAATATCCCCGAAACTGTAATCGTTAATTTAGTTTATAGTTTACTGTTTACAATTCTTCCACAAGTGAAATTCTTTTATAAGTGTGTATATGTATGACCATTATATTTAGCAATTAACTGTACGAAAGTCAAACATTTATATTTTGCTTTTGAACGTATGATTCTAACTACGAATATATCGACGAATAGTTAATATATGGATCCGTTCAATCCTGTTACAAAAGGGACTGAAACCAAATAAGAACAGTCCCGCAATGATCTTATGCATTATATTGAATGAATATTCCACGCCACTAACATTAATTTATACATTTCATTCAACAATGTTCTAGAACGTGAAAAAAGGCACTTGTCCAAAAAAGTTACTTCTATACTCGCGTTGGTGTGTCAGACCGAAAGTGTTAAAAAAGTAGCACACATCCCCTTTGTACCAACACATACGATACGCTAAACGCACACGAACGACGAGTAACGAAGCTAGAGAGAATCGCAAAGTCGTAGTGTTGATACTTTCTGAGAAATGAACGAATTATTGATTTCTCGGTCTGACAGACCAATGCGCGAGAATAGGAGTGTTAATGGCCATCAAAGCTTAAGTGTTCGGAATTTGAGATAAAACGGTAATTTGTGCCGTATCCGCTTCAACTATGCTTTGCATTGTATAAGTTGAAATCGTTCTAGAATGAACTAAAATCAGTTGCGAGAGAATAGTCCCCTGAACTGGAAACATATAACGTTATATACATTCTGCATGACATTTTTTTATAATCGAAATACATATTTGAAACAAAGATTCGATAGGATTGTCAATGAAGTTTTGCGGTTTTTAATTGCGAACACCATCACTCGCGTTTAACGATCTACTAAAGATTATAGATTAAATTGAGATCCAGAGATTGACGTGGCTTTGGATGGTATTATCTCTAAGCCATTGCACAATGGTCCATGAGATGCATTCAAGTGGAAATTAGCATTTAGAGCTCGACAGTTATTCTCTAGACAAAAACTGTCTTCGACAAATTGTTACATACGATAGAGCGCTCATTTTTATGTTGCCAAAAATAGGGTGACCAAAATTGTCGATGAAATAAAAAATCTAACTTTCTTATCTTTATAGATAGAGGTAAATATAGTTCGACAATGTTGTCATTGAGACATCCTTGTAGAACAAAGTTTTTTTCTATCTCTTGATAGCGCTTTTTTTCTAAGTTACGTTTGGGTTACCATGAAAAAAAACAGTTTTTTTGCTCTAACTTTTAGATTTCAAATTCTACATACAAATTGTTTTCGTAAGACTTTTAGAGCTTACTAATACAATTATTTGCGATGCAGAACTTGTCAATATTTCAACTTCACTCAAAGTTATTGATATTTCTTCCCAAAAAAACGCTCTTTTCATTTGTTTTTCATTCTTTCTGGGGCAAACATAAAAAATGTTTGTTGACGGAATTCAAAAGAACAGATTTCACTCTATATAATATGTGATTTTCAAAACGATGTTATTTTTTGTGTTTGAGTAATTTGGAATTGAAATCATGAGTTTTTGGGTAAAACGACATCAATAACTTTGAGTAGGATTAAGATATTGACAAGTTCTGCATCGCAAAATGTTGGTATTGATAAGATCTAAAAGTCGTACGAAGACAATTTTTATGTAGAATTTGAAATATAAAAGTTAAAGCACAAAAAACAACCTTTTTTCATGGTTACCCTAATGCAACTTAGATAGAGGATAGCTTATTAGCTTCAATTTAATATGTCGTTCATCTAAATTGGTTTAATAGTTCAGATGTTATAAATTTTGGCAAACAGTCATTTTTGAATAAAAAGGGATGGGAAAAATGATTTTTCGGACCACCGGTTAATTTTCAAAAATCATATCTAAAAAACGAAAAAAAGCTTCTCTGATATCGAGATATGTTATGTGAAAAATCCTCAGTTTTCAAGAAAAAATATAAGAAAATATAGCGCTCTCTAGTCCAAAGCCATGAAAACAAGAAAAAACGTTTACAATCAATAATTGAGAAAATGAAATTCTTTTTTTGCATGTTCAATATTAAGACTAATAAGACTAGCTCATTGGCTTCAATTTTATAAGTCGATCATCTAATCCGGTTCAGTGGTTCAAAAGTTATGAATTTTTGAAAAAAGACATTTTTGGGAAAAAGTGGAAAACATTTGATTTTTCAGACCACCCTAAAATGGAAATGGGCACCCTAATAAGAAAATACGAATCTAGTTTTTTGCGATAAATAACAAAATTACCACTTTTGACGAAAATCTGAGAACTGTCACCTGTTTTAGAATTGCATTGAAATAATTTGTACAAATTTTCCAAATAAATGTTTTTTTTATTCCTTTTTGGGTGGAAATGATTAAGTTGACTATTTTCTATGAATTATATCCATGATTAGCCAGTTCTATAAGGAGTATTTCTCTATACAATGTTTATAGCTAAGCTGTCACAATAATTTCAAATATAACAAAACGGTTTATACGGGAACACAATACTGAATTCCGCAGAAGGGAATATTTTTATTTTTAAAAGTATCCGCCAGTTGAATCATGACTCATTTTATCATTATATTGCGGCTTCAAAAAGGGGACAGTAAAAACATAAAATTTTATCATAAAGCACCGAGCGCATAGAAATAAGCATTAAAACAGGGGACAATAAAAAATAACATCGCAAAAGAAATAGAAAATATCGCTAAGAATTATGGACCGCAATCAGCTCGTTTCTTCTCCGCGGTGAATATTTGCGCTCAAAGTGGGAAGAAGGTTGAAAATCTCCTAGAGATAACGATAAAGAATGGAGCACTCGGCGTCGTTTCTGGTGGTAAAAGATTTTCCGGTGGAAAATATTACACGGACATTAGGGCAGGCCATGGGGGAACCTTCGACAATGAAAAAAAGAAAACAATGAAAAAATAGGGAGGACCATTTCACCGGTACTGCCTTTCTATTCCAGCAGTTTTTAGATCCGTGCACCAAAGCCGGGGAGAACTCGTAGCAGCTATTATGTGACAATGAGAATCGATTCAAATGCCGATGCTGTACGGGCACCAGGTTAGGAAAACCGGATCTCCGGAAGAGAGACGGAATCTTCCCATTTCCCCGGATAGCGTCATGAATATGGATATTGCTGGCGAGTGTACGAGTGTACGAAAAATGTGTATTTATCGTAGGTGGATCGTTGCATAGGGAACGACAGATTCTGGAATGCAACGCACTGGCACTGGCGAGCGCAAAGAAACGGTTATTCCGTTGTCTGATTTTATTGTTGGACATTATTATAATGGCAGCTGGATCCATTACTGAAAACGATGTCATTTGGATTTCCCAAATGGCTTGATTTTTCATGGCATTCAATAAGGCAGAGTATTTGAAATCGCTGCTTTTCATACCTACAGTTGTTACACTGGATGGTTTTTTTTCCACAACAAAAACTTTACTGGCACGGCATCTATAGGAAGCTGTTCCGCCAATCATGCACACTTTCCGTGCGTTTTCCACAGCTGGATAACTCGTGCCTGTGGCGAAGGCACAACATTCTATGTCTATATCTTGTATCGGATTCGTCATTTAACCACAAGCATACCAGTTTCCGCACATCATACAAAACCACATGAAACCACATCACAGCATCGTCATCACAGTTATCATCGGCATCATCATAATCATCATCTTTTCTGGTTGTTGTAATTCCTTCTCATACGTAATGTTTGGTGAGGATGATACCAAATTTGATATTCCGCAACATCAACAATAAATCGTTCAAGGTGAAATCTTTTCCTACGTGGGAAAATATTGATTCTGCTCTCTTGCGTGATAATATCACGCACTGTTCAAGACATCAACAACAACGTTGAATTTGAACCAAAATCGTTATCAGTACACATAATCTTTGAAATATAGCTGTAATCCGTTCATATAAAAACAAATCGTCACTGCTGCCATGGCACCACAGGCGAGAGATCAGTTTTGGGTAACAGCTTAGAAATATAACATGAACTTTTCAAGGAATCGAAAATCACAAAAGTGGAAATAGGTTTTTTTTTCACTCATTCCATGTCATAGGCGTGGAATGAAACATTTCTGGGAAAAAAATATTCAGAAACAGCTGTGTGATAAACCCCGAACCTGTTGTGATACATAATATTATCCACTGGGCCTCCTCATTTTTCGTTCGGTCTAATAGAAACCCACATCGTTGGCTTTTACGGACACACGAAATATCGTATGCATATAAAAACGAATCCAGGACCATTCGTGGTCGGTTTCGCTATCCAATATTTGAATTCAATTCCTCGAAATCAATTAGGGACGAAACTGACATAGGACTCAGTGGGCACACCCAATCCCTCCTCGACAAAGGCAAACCCCCTTACTGGATCCATGTCCCGAGGGATGTCTTCATACTCATTATACGTTTTTTACTGAAAGACCAGATCAGGGTTGGGACTATCGACGCAATTCAATCCATTCCGTTCAATTTGAGTCGGAAACGAAGAATGGAAAAAAATCTCTTTTTTGAGGGTGAATGAGACGGTGACCGGAATAAATCGCCACAGTAAACAACTGCAACAGAAACAACCGCTTAGAAAAAGTGTAGTAGGCTAGAAATATTTGGCGCGGGAAAAACATCATGTGCCTCACATTTCTATTATAAATTTATTCTCTTGTTCTCGTTTTTCGAAATTTATTCTGAGGACAATGTAATGGGGACGAAGTCCCCATTTGGCGAGGATAAGGAATCGAGGCGGCCCATGCCGCCAAGATGACGCAATCCGAGTCCACCGCCGACCCGCCGTCGGAAGCGGCGGTGTCTCGCACGCAAACCTGGGATCCACTGATTGCCCGGTTAGTTTGAAACATAGGATACGATCCTTTAGCAATGTCCGACCGAGCTCTAGCGAGCGTCGGACGGTATACGTCTGCCCGGGGCGTTACGTTTGCCTGGGGCGATACGTTTGCCCGGTTAATTCTTGTTTTGAAATACAATACCGCGCCACAATATTTATAGCCTACTACACATTTTATAAGCGGTGGTTTCTGTTGCAGTCGTTTTCTGTGGCGATTTATTCCGGGAACCGAATGAGACATATTCATTCTTGGCAATGCCATTTTTAGGATTAGAAAGTTTTGAGAATAAGGTTCAATAGCCATCGTTAGTTGAATTGAAATTATGAAGCTGTGTATTTTGACGACAAGAATTTAAAAGTTTATAGATAACCCATTAATTTTTAATTATTTTTTGACGTAGAACTACATCTTTCATGAAAGGTGCCAAATCAGAAAACAGGTCACGTTTTTATGGAATAAAGTTAACGTTAATAACTATTTTCACTGTGAACGAATTCTCATGATTTGCATACCAATGGAATCGGATTTTCTAAGATTGGTTTGATATGCTATATATTACAATTCACTAATCTCTAAACGGTTTAAATTCATGAAAACTGGAAAAACTTGATTTTTTCCCGATTTGTGTGCTAACCCTACCCGTTTTTCGAATGCTTATAACTCGAACATTTCTTAACAGATCGGAAGGATGTTTGCTTCAATTGATGGGAAATATTAATAAAATGTTATTTTTCCTGAGATGAACAATTGAATAAATGTCAAGCGTTATGAATAAAATGTCAAGCGTTATCTAAAAGCTCTAACTGCCAAGTTTTGATTGGCCCGATCTACGGTTTCCCCAACACAGACTTCAAAATCGATGTACCTGTGGAAATCCGCTTTGCAAATATACATGCAAGTCGGGGATATTTTTTTCCCACTGAGTTGTGTTTCCCTAACACGGACTTCAAAATTATTGGGCCTGGGGGAATCCGCTTCGCAAATACATGCAGGTCAGGGGTATTTTTTTGGTGTTGAGTACTTTTGTACTCGCTTGTCGTTGTGCAGACCGGAATATGTTTCCTTAAAACGTACTTTTGAACTGAGAAGCCTGGGAGAACCGTCATTCCAGATACTAGAGGTGGATGAACTTTCGCGGTTGTGCAGATGTGCAATAATTTCAGAGGAAAAAAAATACAACGATCGTTTGACAATTTTGCCGTTTACATATTTTGATAGTCCTAGGCATCATATCAAACGTAAAAGGAGGTTCATCAAATTTATTTGTAACGAAGAATATATCCTATTACAAAAATGTCGATACATTCTAAAATAATATTCGAAGTGGTAAACAAGTGGATTGCATAATATAATTGCGTGGATCTACGTCGAAAATATGCGGTCGTGTCCTAGATACAACCCCTTACATTTTTTTTCTATGCATAATATTTTCCTCAGCCTGCCTAAAAAATGCTTCGGAATCAATATACAACAAAGCAATTTCAGAAACCTGCGATACAGCTTTCGTTTAATGATTTGTACACACTGCCTGTTTTTCAACAACGATTCTTCTGATCGGCAGGGTATGTGTTTTTGGTTTAAAAAATCTTTTATTTTAGTATTTTTTCAAAAAATCAGTATCAATCGACCGCAAAGGGGTAAATACCCTACGTATGGGTGTATATATGTTCGAATGATTTGTGTCACATATATTAGGCTGTCAAAAAAGTCCTACGGTATTTTTTTTATGAATTTTCATTTGTTCATAAAATTAGTTACAATCATCTGTTTTAAGTCAAATATGCGCCGTTTTGTTCGATGACTTGCTCCCAACGAGATGCCAGCTTCATAACACCCCTGTTACAGAAGCTCGCTTCCTTATTGGCAAAAAACTCGGATAGCCAATTTTCACAGGCCTCTTTTGTGGCTAACTTCTGACTACCTAGCTCGTTCGCCATGGACAAAAACAGGTGGTAGTCACTTGGTGCAAGGTCCGGACTATACGGCGAATGCAAAAGAACCTCCCATCCGAGCTCCCGGAGCTTCTGGCGCGTCACCAAAGAAGTGTGTGGCCTGGCGTTGTCCTGATGGAAGACAATGCGGCCTCTGTTTATCAAAGATGGCCTCTTCTTCATGAGTGCTACCTTCAAGCGGTCCAGTTGTTAGCAGTACAGGTCCGAATTGAGCGTTTGGCCATAGGGAAGCAGCTCATAATAGATTATTCCTTGACAATCCCACCAAACACACAGCAGAACCTTCCTGGCCGTTAATGAGGGCTTGGCCACCGTCTGAGCCGCTTCAGCGGGCTTCGACCACGACCGTTTGCGCTTCACGTTGTCGTAAGTGACCCACTTTTCATCGCCAGTCACCATCCGCTTCAGAAACGGGTCGATTTTGTTGCGATTCAGCAGCGAATCACATGCGTCGATACGGTCAATTCAGGCTAATTCAGCGATTTTGTCGCAATTTTCGACGACAGGCGTTCCGGAGTGTGGCGCATCTTCGACGACCTCTACATCAGAACGAAAACGTTGAAACCATCGTTGTGCGGTGGAAATGGAAACTGTATCGGGTCCATAAACTGCACAAATTTTATTGGCAGCTTGAGATGCATTTTTGCCTTTGTCATAGTAGTACTGTAAAATATGTCGGATTTTCTCTTTATTTTGCTCCATATTTGCGACACTATAACTCACGAACGACTTAACCAAACAAAACACTGTCAAGGACTATATTATAGTGCGACTATATAACTATATAATACCTATATAATACCTTTCCAACAAGCTATAGTATGACTCGATACAATGAATACAACTAGAACTACGTGCTTACAACGACACTTCGCGGAAATACAGCAGGACTTTTTTGACAGCCTAATAAAATAATATCCGCAATTATAAACAAGCGACTTGAATGGAACCACCGCGTAGTTCTACCTCAACAATGCGGTCGTGTCTTGAACACAAGCTCCTATAATTTTTCGTCCAAAAATCTGTTCCATCGAAAATATTCGTTGTAAAAATTCAGCAAGAAAAAATGCTCATTTATTTACTACAAATACTACATTTACATTCGCAAGTTCTTCGTGTATTGTGTAATGCTTATACATAGTTTTTTTGAATCTAGATTGCGTACTATCATGAAATTTCCAGTCAAGAAATACTGAGGAACCCTTCGGAAGGAATTCCAAATGAACAACACCACGAATATCGAAGACAGCAACCTCCACTTTTAATCGACTTTGACGTGGTATTTTCGGTTTCGTCTCGTTCGCAGCGGTCCGTGCTGATAATTGTTGACTTTTTTGCATGTCATACTCGTACACCTATTTCTATCACCTTTTCAGTAGTTGTTGCAGTCTCTTGAAATAATCGTGTACATTTTCATTTTGGTTGGACTCCTCTACGAACTTCTCAATATTACTATTTTTACTACGGAAACAGTATTCTTGTACATGAGCTTTCTTGCCACAAGAGTGGCAAGTAAAATTGGAATACTTTCCTCTACTTGAGTCACGCTGGCCCGACCTTGAACGTCATACTATTGATTTCATCTCTCAAACCGCGATCAACCTCTCCTATGCTCTTCGTTGCAATATGGATCATGCTCCGGGGATTTCCTTTGGCTTAGCAATCAATAAGTATCAATCATGTAGCTCTTAGACATTTCATCTTTCAATAAAGTGATAAAGCGTTTCGCCGGAAAAGAATTATTAACGCTCAAAGGAGGAATCAATTCCTCCTCGGAAAATACCCAGCGCAAATAATACCCCCCATCGCAGGCCGGCTGACAGTGATGATTTCAATTTTACCACAGCCTTGAGGATGCAGTCATCGTTGACAAGAATTCGGTTCAGCGAAACCTCATGAACCGGAACATTCCTGGCGGCTGCCGATGCTTGTTCGGGTGATAGCGTGCCATTATCAAACATGCCCGAGAATTTGAGAGCAAAAAGTCGACGTATATCTTCGGTATCTGTGGCAAATTCATCGTTGTAAAACATTGACGAAGGCAAACCGCTCTCCTTTCGTTGATCGTTAATATATTTCCAAAAGGCCTTCGGGTTACGTTTCAGCTTTTGCTGGATGCGTGTCTGATGGTTAGCAAAGGAGCGTCTACTTTGCAACTTATAAACTTGATTCAGTTCACGGTAGCGTTCTCTAAGCGATAGCACAACGTGATTTGCGGAGAGACGTACTCGAGCCCTGGAATACAGGCTGAGAGCTGCCCTCTTTAGAGTCTTCAGTTGTCTAAGCTCTTTTGTCATCCACGGAACACGATTGTCGGGAAAAGACTGTTTCGGAACATGCCTGTCGAACACATAGCCGAGAATATGTGAAAAAGTCTGCACGGCGAGGTCAATGTCTTCCTTATCGAGGACACTAGTCCAATCAATACTCGAAAGCACTGTGCACATGCTTTGGATGTCGGCTTTGGAGAAAGTATAGTTGACGGGAGCAATGATTGGTTCGAAGGCGATCGATGTCTTCGTGTTAAGGAACAGGAGCAGAGGAGGATGATGAGGTACATGTTTCAGGGCAGAGTCTCGAATACGGTCCGGAGGAATGTAAACAGCACAAATGTACAGCTTGGAGATGCTAAGGAGATCCAGACTTGTTCTTCCAACTTCGACGAGTTGCGATAGTCGTTTTTCGGCTATTCAATGAACTACGGTCAGCTCGGAAGACATCATAGCCTGGCCCGAACAGTTGATGCGAGTGAGTGCGATCGTCCAACCGATCTCAGTGAGGACGATGATATCGTAGACTTCACTCGAACATGCGATACGGTAGTCGACGCTGCATGAGTTAGTGCCTCCGGCATTCTGGTAGTAGATGGAAAGCATATTTTCCACTGAGTTCGGATGACGTGTAGGTATAGCTTTGGAGACCGAAGAAGTAACAGGCATTGTGGGATTTTCGAAATTTGTGTACTCGCCTGACAATGGGATTTGGAAGACCCCCTCTCGACTTCTGACCACAGGTCCGGGACGACTGTGCTGACTGCAGGCTGGACGCGCGACTGGGTCGAAGCGTTTTGGGGCTTCCATATTACTTTGTTGTGGGCGTCTCGGGTAATATTGGCTAGGCGCAGGTGTTTCGTCAGAATGTTGGCAGTTTCTGAGAGCGGAATGGCGATCAGGAAGTGGGAGTTCAGCATAGAGAATGTACTTGCCTGAGAAAGCGGGTTGGAGGACCTCGACTACAGATTCGACAGCAGAGGCCTCCATACTGCTTTCTAATGAGCGTCGCGGTATCCTTAGTCCATCATGATGGTTTCCTCTATGTGCTGTTTCGGTGTCAGTTGAGGATTCCAAAAATTTGTCCGATTGTCTTGGAATTTGCAGTAGTGAATTCCTTTCGGCCAGGTTGCAGGAGAGAGGGCTTTGGCTTTGACGTCTGCATTCAATCCGATTTTGAAGGATATAAACGATAGAGTGCTCATGTCTCGTCCTTTACCCACAAGACGGACAACGTCAACATCGTCAGTTCCTAAGCGACGGGAAGTCAGAGCACGTACTTGCTCAGCAGTAACATCGGGTGAGATGCGAGAGAGATACAGTCAAAAATTTTTGATGGGGTCGGTAACTGCAAAACATCCAAGCAACGGTGACAGCGATTCAGATGTGCCAATTAAAAGCGATTGGGCTTGTGCCTTATTAGCGCTGGGCTTGCCGAAGAGTCGGCGACGGCGAGTAGTGCAATCTCCGTAGCAGAATATTTGGACGATCTAGGTGTCATCGAACTTGAATTAATTAAAGCTGAGAAGTTCGATTTGATCTCCTTCCTCAACTCGGGGAGAATCTCTTGTTTCATGTTTTCCACGATTTAGTTGTGCGCAGAAACCATTTTCTCTTGGCCGGATTCGTAGGCCGCACGTACTTCAGCAACATTGTCTCTAACAATACCGATAAATGTCTGAAAGGTCACTATCCAATCTCTGGTAGAAAACAACCATAGTTTGCGAAAGTGGTTTTTCGAACAGATCGCGCGGTTCAACAAGACATATGTTTTTCTTTTTATACTCAAAATACGGTAAATTACGAATACGAAATAATAAAAATACGAATACGAAATGATAAAAATACGAAAAAATTATAGAAGGTTGTGTTCAAGACACGACCGCATTGTTGACGTAAAACTACGATGTGGTTTAATTCAATTCGCTTGTTTATAATTGCGGATATTGTTTTATAATGCTATGAAAATTTTTAAATAACCATTCTACCAGTTTGGTCGCCCTGAATTTTTTTTGCGACTGGCACGCGAGCCCAAATAAATTAATAACTTAATATAACTTATTGAATAACTTGGTATTCCCCAAATAATTTTTTGGTGCACAACCTTAACACCTGTTTCACCATAGCGTCAGTTCAATGCATTGATGACAGAAAACAAAAAAGTTAACTGCTTAGAAAAAGGCAGAATATTTGCCTAAGAAGAGATTCATTACTAATACCCTAGCGTAAATATTTCTCTCCCGCTATCTCCCCTCCTTGTTTATATTTATCACTACGACTGCATAATTTGCAACACCGAACAATCGTCAATCATAGCATAAATCATTAGGCGATTGTTGCATCCTTACAAAGCCAATGTACACGGGAGCAGATACAAATGGGGTTGATGCAAAAGTTTTACGTACGGTTTATGAAGCACGCACGTACGCACACAAATATCCATATATCGTTGGCTGGAAGCAACTAAATATACACGCACTTTACTTAGTTTTGCGCTTTTCTCAGCAGAAGCCCTTTCTGTTAATATTGCCAGTCCAGATTAGCTTAGCTGTCATTCTTCGGTGAGAGAGTTTTCCTACCGTCATGCGAAACCAAATCACTGATACGATAGACTAGCTTGATGATTCCCCACTCAATTATGTAGCTCAGAACCTTAATGAAATGGCGTCAGTTTTATGCAATGATAATTTGGTCGCGCCCACAGCTCAATCCGAAACGAAGACAAGTGATGGCGCAAAACAAGAAGAACAAGCGATATGCATTGCTTTGAAGTTTGCCTTCCTTCCTTGCTTGAGACATTAAATTTCTTCAGTTCATTCGTCTCTAACCCCCAAAAAGGCCCTTGGAAAACTTTACTTTGTCCATCATATTACTCCTCCACCCCCATTGCCTTGAGAAAGGCATTCGATCCCTCGCCGTCCTGCTCGCCCAGCAACGATGTTGTTCAGTCGATTTCCTCACGAACAATGCAAATTTGCCTTTCTTTCTTTCTTTGTTTTTATGAGGCTTTAAACTTTGCAGTTCATTCGCCTCTATAAATTTGCCTCAGCGAGATCCACTGTTTATACTCCAGGCAAATATTCCCTTTCGTTCTTCTTCTTTTCCTTTGTTCACGGAGTCTTTACATCTTACGATTTCCCCTTCGTTCTTTTTCTTTTTTTTTTCTTTCTCTGTTATAGTGACTTTCAACACATTTTGGCTGGTTCGCCACTTTTACTTCCCCTCCCCTTCGTTGTTCGTCGATAAGTTGCTCGTTATTGACAGCTCTGTTCGGGAAAGTACACAAATGGACAGAACAAATGTATGAGGAAATGGGAATGCTTCCAATTTTCATCAATTTAAACCATATACAGACTATGGGATTGTAATGTATAGAATATCAAACAAATCTTAGGTAATTTCCGATTCGTTTGGTATGTTAATCGCCAAAATCCGTTCGCGGAAAAAGATAGTTATTAACGTTAACTTTATTTCATTAAAACGTGACGTGATTTGGCACCCTTAATGAAAGACGTAGTTCTACCTCAAAAACGGTACTGTCCCGTGCAAAGCGGTACGTTTGGTCAGCCTAGCACATGGGGCAACGCTGGTAAGCACATCAACAACACAAACACTTTCGACACATACGATGAGTCTCGAAGTCTTGGCAGGAGTACCCCCGCTTACTCTTCGATTCACAGAATTATCCTACAGATTTCTCATCCGTTGCAAGATCATGAATCCATTGGTGATTGATAACTTCGAAAATCTACTCCAACTGACTCCTCAGTCAAGTTTTATGTCTTTGTACCATGATTTCCTTACCCATGAAGTGCACCCTTCACCGGGCATCTCCAACCAAGTTTGCTTCCCATACTTTTGCAATTCCTCTGTCAATTTTGATCTGTCCATGCGACAAAAAATCCATGGAATCCCAGATCATCTACGCTCCGATTCTATTCCGCCGATATTTTCGGCAGAATATGGGAAAGTTAGATCTGATAAAATGTTCTTTACTGACGGTTCATTCATAAACGGGTCCACTGGCTTCGGCATCTTCAATGAAAATTCCAGTGCCTCTTTCAAACTCAAAGATCCTTGTTCCGTGTATGTCGCTGAACTGGGTGCGATATACTACGCACTAGGGATCATTGAAACACTGCCCATCGACCATTATTTTATTTTTTCAGACAGTCTCAGCTCAATAGAGGCAATTCGTTCAATGAAAGTTGATAAACGCTCATCTTATTTCCTAACAAGAATAAGACATCTATTGAGTGTTTTGGTCGAAAAATTATTCAAGATTACCTTAGCATGGGTTCCCTCTCATTGCTCGATTCCGGGGAATGAGAAAGCGGACTCGCTAGCTAAGGTGGGCGCTTCAGAAGGCACACTTTTTGAAAGGCAAATTGCCTATAATGAATTTTTTCACATTCCTCGTCAGGACACACTCGTTAGTTGGCAGCGCATGTGGAGTGAAGATGAGTTCGGTCGTTGGTTACACACGATTATCCCTAAGGTTTCGACGAAAGCTTGGTTTAAGGGATTGAATTTAGGTCGTGATTTCATTCGCGTGATATCTCGGCTTATGTTCAATCACTACAACCTAAACGCGCATCTCTATCGCATTGGGCTCGCAGCAAACAATCTTTGTGATTGTGGCGATGGCTACCACGACATCGAGCATATTGTCTGGTCGTGTATCCGATTTCATGCTGCTCGCTCTCAGCTCTCTAGAGCACTGAGAGCAAAAGGCAGACAATCGGATATCCCCGTCCGGGATATCTTAGGTAGCCGTGATCCTGATCTTCTGCTTCATCTATACCTGTTCCTCAGAAACGCCGATGTCAACGTTTAATGATGTTTCCTTCGTTGTGTCCCTGTTTCATATCCCTCCTATCCGATCTATAAACTTTTACTTAGTCGCGGCAATACATACACACACTCTTTACAGATACACGGGCCAAAGGTTGTGCAGTCCACTGATCATTCAACAAGAGCCAAAGGTTGTATCGCTCATGACAACTCTACACGAGCTGATGTTTGCGCCGGCTAGTGACCATTCTATCCTGGATTCCTCGAGTCGAGAAGACGCACCACGCTAGATATGGGGTACAGACTAGGGGGCGTTGCTGATTAATGGTCAGCTGCATCCCAAAAGGAAGTATCCCGTGTCGGGCACAGGTACAGAGCATTGGAGACAGCAACATCACAATTACGAAAACACTTGTAATACTAACCTCGAGCCAACCGCGAGTAATCGGTTACATATTACTAACATAGTTATAAGGCAAACATTGTCGAAATATTGAACTCCCGGCTCCGTCAGGTTGACGCCATATGAGCCTTAATAAAAATATATATTTTGGATAAAAAAAAAAAAAAACACAAACACTCTAGGCCAGGTTGTTGAAAACTTCTTCTGACAAAAAAAAAACAATATGCTGCTTTAGTTCGCAACTCGTATTCTTCCTCATTGGATGCGACTGGTCTTCCTTTTGAAATACTTGATGAATATTAACGTAGCCGTACACTGTTTGTCCGGAGGTCAAATATTTGACATTTTTTGACAGATGAAGTTTGGTTTGAAATTAATGCAAAAACTATTTTGTTTGCCATTCCTTAATTATCATCAAACAATGTCAAACATCGTACATGGAAAAAGTTCGACTGAAATATTTAAGGTAACCTAACCATGTACCAACAGGTTTGACGAACAGAACGAAAAAAGAGGGTGGGTTATATCTATGATCTTTATTTTTTTCCTGCATGTTCTGCGTTTAGGTTTTCATTTTACCCGCCATATACTCCGGTTAGACGAAGTCCCACGTCAAAGGATTTTAGGCATCCAATAATAGAATATTTTTTTGTGTCGAATATATTTTATCAGTACACTCTGATCAAATGCTATCTGTCAAAAAGAGTCAAATATTTGGCTTCGGTCAAACAGTGTATAAGCACCCTTAGAGCCTGGAAAATGATTCCTCATATAATATAACTTTAACTGCCAGCACTGCTTTGTGTAAACAAATGCTTTTTCTCCGGTCGCATCTTTTCATGATATTTTTGATGTTTTTTTATTTCGTTTAATGTTGTTTTCATATCGATATTGTTCAGAAGTGCTCTGTGTCTGAAAATTAACGTTTGTGAATTTATCCGGTGTACCGTTATTATACATTTTTGTTTTTCGCGAGTTCTGTGCTTTGTTAGTGAAACAATATATCAAAAGCACACTACTCTCCACGCCAAATTTTTTTCCTGAAGCGACATCTACTGGATAGTAGATCAACTTTCGCTCCCAAGCTTCTCATCTTATCGAGTTTGCATCTACTCGAATCATCGGAAGCTCTTTCGTCGTGAGCATTGCATAACCGTAGGCGCTTCTAAAACCTGTCATCACTGTCGTCTAGCGTGACTCTATAACACAGCTGAAATCGTGAGCTTCTATCTTGGAAATATGGATTCTTGCCAAGCCTGTTCACAATCCTTGAGTGCTGGCAAGACGATTTCGTGTAGTGGCTCCTGCGGTCTTATTTTCCATCACACCTGTGTTGGACTAACAAAGCACCATTACTCAGCATGGACAGCAAGAATTGGATTGCTCTGGTTTTGTGATTCCTGTCGACTGAGTTTCAATCCCGCTACACACAATCGAGAGAGCATCATTATGAAAGCGTTACGAGAACTGCTGATACGTACGGATTCTATAGATACACGCTTAGGCAACTACGGCGATAACCTTCGCACCATCAACAAGACGCTCTACGGCTCACAGCAGCAAAGCAAACAAACCATCCAATTATCAGATAAGTCGTCATTTCTCCAAAACATCGATCAGCTAAACCTCGATGATACCATCGGTCCCATCAATCGCTCGAGGTCTTGCGATGAGTCATCATTTTTTGAAGTGTTGGATGAAATCAACAGCTCTGTTGCGCAACAACAACCGGACAGACTCATGGTTGGAAACCGACGCGTGCAAATATTAGCAAAGCAACAGTCTAGGACCACTTCTAACACGTTTGCATCTACGCCGGCTGTACCAATCGAAAATTCGGATAAACAATCAGTGAACGAGCCTTCATCTCTTGTCCATGCTGTTGGTAACAGTAATAGGCCACACTCTAGCATCTCCGGTCATCACACCTCACCCACTAACAGAAACCAATCTGGTGGTAACGTTATCCGGCGTAGCACAGGGACTTTGAACGTTGCTAAGATTGGACAGGCTACTGACGACATGGCAGCGTTCTATGTGACCCCGTTTACGCCAGATCAAAGGGAGGACGATGTTAAACAACATATACATGACATTGTAAATGTGGACTCGTCTCTGGTCAAAGTTGTGAAGCTAGTTCCTCGTGGGAAAAGCCTGGATGACTTGTCATTCGTTTCATTTAAAGTAACAGTCAGTAAAGCTGTTTCAAACGTGGTCGGCGATCGTTGGTACTGGCCTGAAGGTGTCACCATCCGAGCTTTCGAACACAACCCAAAAAACGATTCTGCTTCAACTCGTCCGAATTTGTCATAGTGTTAGCAAAAAACGACCTACCATCATTAACATTCAGCATCGAGGACAACTCGGGACGCACACAAACAGGTTATATGGGCAGCCCTTATCCCCTCGGCACAGTCGAGCCATATCACTTCAGTCACTGCCGCAGTCGTCCCGTCCCTGTGTTCGATGGTGGAGACAGGGTAGCCCAGCCTGTTCTGCCAGGCAAGTTTTTTTCCGATACTGAATCGTCGTTCTCTCACAAAATTTCGGCTTTCAGCAATTCCTCGCAAAACGTTCGCTACCATCAAGCTTCTCATCATATTGAGAGTACTGGAGGTGTTAAGCGGTTACCGGGATGCACGTCAATAAGCACTATGGGAGCCTCTTTTATGTGCAGACCAGTCGTGACCGATCAACCAACCAGTTCATCCCTGCAATCAAATCGATTTGGTTCCAATCATCGCAGTCGTCCCGGTCCTGTGTCTGTAGCTTTAGAAGAGGTCTCCCAGCCTGCTTACCCAGGCAAGAACACATCCACTTCGACCAATACGCTTCCTGATTCATTCACCATTCACAGATCTCCTCAGCCAACAGCCATAGACCAGCGGGTCGTCAGCCCTGTTAATGGCAGCGATGGAGTCGTGGATGGCATCGATGGCTCTAGCGAGGCGCGTTCAACGTCTGACAATGATTCGTGCTCTCCGATCCGCTTCTACTACCAGAACGTTCGTGGTCTGAAATCCAAAATTGATGACTTTTTTCTGGCTTGTTTGGAAGTGGAATACGATGTCATAGTGCTAGTTGAGACATGGTTGGACGAAAGAATCAACTCTGTTCAACTGTTCGGCAATAGTTTCAACGTGTTCAGGATGGATCGCAATCATAAAAATAGCTTGCGTAAAGTAGGAGGAGGCGTTTTAATTGCTGTCAGGAAAGTCTTCGATTCTTGTTTATGCACCGAAGGAATGGTTGATAGTCTTGAGCAAGTGTTCGTACAGATATCGGTTACAGACTGCAAAATTTTTGTTGGATCTTTCTACCTACCCTGCGAAAAACGTGGTGATAGGAATCTTATGGCGAGTCACGTAAGCTGTATAGAAAAAGTACGTGAACGTGCCGGAATCGACGACATCATTGTTGTCACGGGTGACTACAATCAGCCAAACTTGGTTTGGTCATGCACTACCAACGGAAACAATTTCGCGTATCCTATGTCGGTGCGATCTGGACTCGGACAACAATATTCTGCTATCGAGGTGTTATTGGACGGTGTAGCACGATGTAATCTGATCCAATGCAGTACGATTCGAAACTATAACCAGCGTCAGTTGGACCTGATTTTTGTCAGTGATAGAACGGCTTGTTCAGTAACCACAACTGTCGACCCACTTGTGCCGTTGGACAGCCATCATCCAGCCCTTATATTTACACTTGAAAACATTGAGCACTTGAAATACGAAGATGTTGTCGACCCCGGGTCACTGAACTACAGACGGATAAACTTCACTGGATTGACTGAAGGTTTGGAATTGACTGACTGGTCTGCTGTTCTTAGCTGTACAGATGTTGATGAGTCGATTAATCAGTTTGGCCTCATCGTGAACAACTTGCTCATGAGCCATACCCCCCGATTCAAACCATCACCTAAGCCACCATGGTCGAACGGCAGGCTTCGAAACTTAAAAACCAAACGCTCGACGGCGCTTCGGAGATATTCATCGAAACGGTGTATGTATTCGAAGACTCAATTCAAGGAAGCATGCTCTGCTTACCGTGCATACAATCGCCAAAGATATGCTGGTTATGTGAGGAGAATCCAGGAGCAATTGCGTCGCAATCCAAGGATGTTTTGGTCGTTTGTAAAATCAAAGCACAAGGAAGATGGTTTACCCCTGACTATGTCACTCGGACCCTCTACAGCCTCGACGAACGAAACAAAATGTAAATTGTTTGTGCAGCATTTTGCGTCAGCTTTTGGCAAAGCTGGTCCGGAAAATCCATCCAATGAATTTCTCGATACTGTTCCTGCTGATCTTGTCGATGTTGACTGCTTCTTTGTATCCGAAGAAATGCTTTTTAGAGCGGCGCACAAGCTTAAGTCTTCGTATACTCCTGGACCCGACGGTCTACCAGCAATTGTTCTGAAACGATGCATTCAACTACTATCAACGCCACTCCTGAAGATCTTTAGACTTTCAATGGAACAAGCAAAATTTCCTGCAGAATGGAAAAAATCATACATGTTTCCAGTTTTCAAAAAAGGTGAAAAGCGGTCTGTACGTAACTACAGAGGCATCACTTCGCTGTGCGCAGGCTCTAAGCTGCTGGAAATAATTGTGAGTGAAGTAATTCGCTTCAGCTGCAGGAGTTACATTGCTCAAGAACAACATGGGTTCGTACAAGGCAGGTCTGTTCATACAAATCTGATGGAGTTCATCACGTTTTGCATTGACAATACTGGATCCGGTAACCAAGTTGATGCTATTTACACTGATCTGAAATCAGCTTTTGATAGGATTGACCACTACATTGCCTTGAAGAAGTTTGCTAAACTCGGATTTTCTAGTAGCCTCTGCCGCTGGTTGGAATCGTACCTCAAGGATAGAATACTGCAAGTCAAAGTAGGTTCTTCGTTGTCGAATGTTTTCGTGAATGAAACTGGTGTTCCCCAGGGCAGCAATCTCGGTCCCTTGCTATTTGTACTATTTTTTAACGATGTCACTGTACCGCTTGATGGAAGGTGCAAACTGGTATATGCCGATGACCTGAAAATATACATCGTTGTGGAAAGTTTGGACGATCACTACGTTCTACAATCACTGCTGAACAAATTCTACGACTGGTGTAAAAAGAACAGAATGACTATTAGCATTGAGAAATGTATCGTTATTTCATTCCATCGAAAACTAAGCCGTGATGTCTTCTATTTTGACTATCGTATCAATGATCAAAAGCTTGAGCGTGTGGAGTGCGTCAAGGATTTAGGCGTCCTGATTGATTCCAGATTGACATTTCGAAACCACCAGTCTGCCGTAATCGACAAAGCGAATAGACAACTTGGATTTATGTTTAAGATTGCGAGAGAGTTTGATAATCCGCATTGCCTTCGCTCTTTATATTGCGCGCACGTTCGTTCTCATTTGGAAAATGCTTCAATCGTGTGGTCACCGTACCACAGCAACTGGACGAATCGAATAGAAGCCATTCAACGTAAATTCATTCGGTACGCCCTTAGAGAGTTACCTTGGAATAATCCGCAGAATCTACCGCCTTACGAAGCTCGCTGTCAGTTACTTGGACTGACTACTCTCGAGAAAAGGAGAAAACTTGCAAAAGCTGTTTTGGCAGCTAAAATTCTTACATCTGAAGTGGACAGCCCAATATTACTGGAATCGTTGCAAGCAAACGTGTTACCCCGTAATCTTCGCCAGCGCAGCGGATTTCTGCGTATGCCGCGGAACCGTTCGGATTTCACAAAAAATTCACCGTTTCAATCCATGTGTTCAGCATTTAATGAGTTTTACCATTTATTTGATTTCAATGAGTCCTCATCTGTCTTCAAACTGAAAGTGCTCCAGCTGCTTAGCTCAACTATATAATTTAAGCGGCTTAAAAATGATGAATCTCTTAATTGTTTATGTTTCAACGTAGTGTTTGTTGCCCACATGTATATTTGTAGTTTTTCTTTCATGTAGACCATGTTAAGTCCGATGAATGTATATATAAATAAATATCAAAACAAGCGTTTAATGAGAACCTTTTTCATCCACTCCAGCGTAACTATAACCATGATATCTTTCAAACGACCGCATTGATGAAAAAGTTGGGAACCACTAGTCTGTAGTATTGAGCTCCAGTGTAAAAGTAGTCTTAAATCATTGGTCGCTTTCCCGCATATCACAATCCGACCACAAACTCATGTCTCATCACCGCAATCAGTAGCAAGTTAATACATCCCACAGAACACTGCTTCAAAAACTGATATTCTCCACAGGGAAACGGAAACCACACCGCCCGAAATATTTCACCAAGCTCGAGTATCATCACGAAAGGTAAGGTAAACCCCAAGTTGGTTCGTTTCCATCCGCTTGTAATCCATCTCCTCGGTGCGTGCGGGAGGAAGAGTGAACCCACAGCACGAGACACGGTCCGATGTAATAATAATGTTCTCTCAGCAATCAACATAAATTTCATAACGCCGTGGCACTTGACCGCACTCCATCAATGTGGGGGAAAGCGGAAAACAGAAGTGTGTGCGGAACAACACAGCGCGTAATAATCGCCGAAAATCCCATACAATTTGGAGAAGGTGAAGAGAATCGATCGAGTGGACTAAATCATAAATCTTGGTAATCCAATAAGATGAGGGGAAATTGATTGATTTCGATAAAGTGATGTTATTCGGCGGCTCGGCGAGAAGATTTCCCTCAGGCTGTTTGTGTATTTTCCTCTGTCGGAGTGCACTAATGAATGGATAGCTTTAAGTTTCATGTGATGTGTTTGATGTTCAATTACGGCTGCTCCACAAACGTTATTCCGGGAAACAGGCGCGTACGAGAGCTTTGACATTCCTGGCAAAGCGACATACATAAAAATGCAGATCATTGAAATACTTTTTCGAGCAACCATTACAATGCGTTTCCATAGCTTCCGAGCTTACAGCGCGCGGTACACAAAAATCAAAAGAAAAATAGGAATTTACGTACCAGCGAGGCTGAGAATCCACAGGAAAAACGCTAAGAACCGCGATGGAAAATTGCAAACGAGAAACTTCACAAAATAGCTTTTCATACTCAAACCGCTTCGCTTTGAGGTTTCAATTCATGTTACGCCAGTAATGCTCAAACGTAGGTTCAACTGAGATGCGACCTGTTTGTTAGAGCTCTCTCGATGCTTGACGTATTTCGTATTCAAACCCGCCGAGAGGGAATATAACTGAGGATGTTCAATTATTCCTTGATTAGTAATTGAACCACTAATTCATGCCTGTCACCATGATATCGATATTTCATAAATAACTCCTGCAGATCCGAGGCGAATCCGATGTGAACCGATCCGTGTTAGGTTAGGTTCCTTCATCTGCAGCCCACAAACGATAGTCACATGCCCAAAGTCACAGTTTGTTCCGAGTTCGGTCAACGTTCCTCGTATGTGTGTGTGCCACTCCGTCAGAACTGTGCTGTCAGCCGTTTTGCGAAAATGCAACTCTCGACAGGCGAGAGACGAGCCGAGCACTTTGACAATGATTTATGGGTACAATTTTTCAATTTATGCACGGCACATTGAGGCCGACATGGCTTTGAGGTGAAAAATGCAACACATCGAAAACGCGCCCTCTGCCGAGGAAGTTCTCGGTGCAATACAGTGTTGCCAGCGTGCATTTCACACACGCAGCACATTCATCACACGGAATATGTCGCTGGCAGAACACTACATTCGGGGTTCTCGTTGATGTTGATGTTGCTGCTGCTGCTGGTCGCAATATTTCGGTTGAATGGCTCAACGAGGCGGCGAGGTTTGCAAAATTTATCTTCCCTGTCAACTGTCTAAGCGATTATTTTCCGTTGTATTGCACTCGTGTTTGGTGTTGTGTTGGAAGGACGAGATTGTCTTCATATGTTCTGACCCGGTTTGGTCGAATAAAAATGTGTATGCAATGAACGCGACAGATATGGGTCAGCTCATGCGGCCATTGGTTATTTATAGTTAAAATATCCTCCGGAGAATGAGACCCACGATGGGCACCAATAATCGGTTTGTATGTTTCTCATGGTTTTTCCAACATCCACAAACCATTGTAACTTTGCAGCGATTACTAGTTCTTTTCATAATATATATACGTCTCTCCGAAATTGAAATTTTGCTAGAATCGCCCACAAATAGGATTGAATCCTCCGGCTACCCCCTCCTTTTTGACGTAGGACTACGTCTTTCATTTCTATACTGGAGTGTAAGTTCAAAGTTTCAAAAACGAAAGCGTTACGCCGGAGAACGAGATTTTGAGCGTTAATAGTTCCTGAACAACTGAACGAAATTGTATGATAAGCACTAAAAGACAGATAAAATGTCTACGCGTTCTGTGCTTGCTACTTTTTGATCCAAAAACTTGTTTCAATAGCCTTAAAATTGCTTTCAAAACAGCTGTTGAAATCACACCAATCGGTATAAAAGCGAGTGTCGCTCGGAAATCGACTCAGTTATGATTGCGCAACGATAGAGGTACTATCGCTGGAATGAATGGATGTTTCCCTAACAGTGTTAGGGTACCAAAGTATCCGTTGCTTGCATTTATTTTGCAATGCCGATTTCCCCTGGCTCCATGGTTTTGAAGTCGGTGTTAGCCTAACACAGACTTCAAAACCATGGAGCCAGGGGAAATCGGCATTGCAAAATAAATGCAAGCAACGGATACTTTGGTACTCGTTTGCGCTTTTGCAAATCGGAATGTTTCCCCAACACAGACTTTAAAACCATGGAGTCAGGGGAAACTGGCATTGCAAATTAGATGCAATCAGAGGGTACTTTTGTACTCGTTTGCCCTTTTTCAAATCGGAATGTTTCCACAGCCTGGCGAAAGCCTGGTGAAATCGGCCTTGCAAAATAGATACAAGCAGCGGGTATTTTTGTACTCGTTTGCATTTCTGCAAATCGGAATGTTGGAAAATTAGATGCAATCTGCTCGTTTGCGCTTTTGCAAATCGGAATGTTTCCCTAACACAGACTCTAAAACCATGGAGCCTGAGGAAACTTGTATTGCAAATAAGATGCAAGAAGCGGGTACTTTTATACTCGCTAGCGTTTCTGCAAATCGGAATGGTAACCGGTAGGTTCCGTCCCACATGTGTCTTCAACACATTATTACACCCCCACATCACAACACAACAAACTATATTTCAAACAGCGCAGAACGTAAATACTGCAACGTGTCACCCCCCTGCTCATCGATGGCAAACGGCTGCGTCGGTTTGAGCAATTTGACATTTGAGGTGTTCTACACACCGCTCAATGGGCAGGGTTCCCAGTCGGACAGTGGAGGTACAAACCCATTGTCGGAGTTGGGTTTTTACCACTCTACTCCAACAATAGGCATAGGGACTCGGCTAAAGGCGATGGCCATTCTTTCTGCCTAGAACTACGTGCGGGTTTAGAAGTGCGCGTCGTGTGTGGTTAATGTGCGATTCACATAGCACGTTACGGAGAAGAACGTCTACGTTCCGTCAACGTCTCCACCAATTCACACATGCAGTCAATGCTTCCACCAGCACCGTCACGTCAAATGCCAAACGAATGATTTATTTAATTTTATTCATGGTGTCGCCACCTACAACAATTTTAAATTGCAATGCCCTCTTTCAAATCAGCATGCCTAGAATCAGTTCTAAATTTAGAAAAATTCAATGAGAATCATTGAATTCAATTATTCAAATGCTTAAACCCCGTAGTCCGACCCTTATGCAACAATAATAATAAATAGAATAATTCTTTCAACTAGTCGCGAATGATTTTCACTCCGAATGACTTAGCTCCAAAGAGATATGTTGGCATAAAAAGTACAGTAAGTTACTTATAAAGCGATATGCTGAGGCACCACTCAGTGTCGCATTGGAGTCAGTTTCGACCAGTAATTGGACATTTGCGACTGGTGGCGACTTTCAATGTGGGGCCATAATTTGGGCCCCGAACTCAATGTTTACAAAAATGTCCAACTAGAGGTAAAAATGTCTAATGAAACGTGTTGCATCACAGATCTGTTCAATTAGCTTAATGTCGATGTAGATGTAAATTACTGTGCAACCAAATCAAAACAAAAGCCGAGACACAAAGCCCAGACAAAAACCAAACGAACCGTCCGTCTCCGTCAATTATTCTTTTCTACAAACCCTGCCGGTCGTTTTCGTTGAACGTATGCTGACGGGTCGTTACGTTGCTGGTGTATGTGAATGTTTTCATGAGAATTGCATGGTAGAATCATTGACGTATCGTGACGTGACGGGACGTGAACGTGACGTGTATGTTGTATGTGAATCGCACTTAAGTGTATAGAAATTTTGTATTTGCGTATAATTGATGCGTATGAAAGTTTATTCGTTGTAGGCCTAGATCATGAAGAAAAATGTAGTGTGATGAGAGCAGTAAAATTGAAATTGATGGCATGAAAAATAGAGGAGGTTTGTTAATAAGATGAAAATGAATAATTAAATTTAATAGACATTTTTGTAATGGTAGAAAAAGGAACCTGAAAAAGAAAAGACACTTATAACTTACCTGTAACTACGATCAAAAGAAATCTGAAAAGAGAGAATCAAAAACTACGAAAACGGTAAATTATTGTATAAAAAGCAATGTGGTGAGAGCGTGGTGATGGACGTGATTTGAGTTTATTCTAACCTCAACTGTGTAGGTCCGCACAGTGGGTTTTTTTATGTATTCTCTCAAATAGGCTGGACATCGATAGACACTTTCTAGGCAGAAAGTGCAGCGAGCCACCAACGTACTCTGGTGAGACTAACTCACACGAAGAAGACGGATCAACAACGGAAAACATCAGATCACGGGCCACACTACATTGCTCAAAATTTATAAATGCGCAAGTATTAAAACATTAATTGTGACGTCACAAATAGTAAACATAACCAAACCCAGAAAGTTACATGTAATGTTAGGTGTTAAACTATAAAAAGTAGATACACTTGAGATAAAATTAAGACACAACTACAAATTGAACATCTGTGTAATTAATTAGAAAGCTTAGTCTACGTGAATATATTTTTGTACACATATTTCTGTTTCTATTTTTGTATGTCGTTTTCCCGAACTCGAAAGGAGTTATCAGGCCTCGTCCGTTCTAGTTTTGCTGGAAAGTGTGAGCCATCGCTAGCCTTTGAGTACGTTGGAAAACGACCGAGGGTTCTGCCCCTTGTAACGTGTGTATAACACTTTTTGATATTTACCGCGAGCTCTCGACTGACAGCTTGATGCTGCCGGTGAGATCTGGGAACGACCCTGTGGTGAGAACGTCGTGCGGTTTGAGCTAGACACTCACGAGTTACCAACAGAAAGTTACAGAATGTATCCCTAACACGGATTTCAAAACCATGGCGCGTGGGGAAATTGACATTGCAAATGAGAGGCAAGCTGCGAGTAGTGATCCCCGATTTTTTAAATTAATCGTTCATCAGCTAATCGAATACTTTTCAGTAGTTTGTTATTCGATACGATTAATCGCCTCAAATAATCGATTAATCGATTAATCGTTACACTGAGAGAAATAATTCGTTAGAATAATATTTCTCATTTACTAGAAAGCCATCTGGAATCAAAAAGACGGGTGGGTAATGTCGGGGACATAACCGGAGTGACGTAGGACTATACAAAGGGGACAGCTTTTGTTAAATATATATTTTAAATATATTGTTTTATTTTCTTCTCCTACGTGAATACCTACCTATCTACCTGAAAAATGGATTTACTGTTTACTCTTTATGAATATGTTGATGGTTCTGAAAAGAACCTTTGGTGTTGTGTTTTTGTTATCACTCGATATTCCCATCTTGTTCGGTTAAACCTTCCTGTTTAGCTATTGCGTTTGTCACTCGCCACAGCTTTCACAGTTGAAAAATTTCTTCCCATCCAGCTTGTGACATGTTGTTCAGTAAATTACATTTAATGCAACGTGCCGGAGAAACACTTTGCCACTCACTGAAACTAATTGTTGCCTTGATGAGCGCCGAACCGAAGTTGCTCTGTTCTTGATGAGGGTTTTCTGATTGTCGTGAGCAGCTTTGCAAGCCAACTCGAGCACTCCGACGGCCGGAACTCTATGATCGCTGTTAGGTATACTGGTGCTCCGGCACCAATCCGTTTGGCCTAGTTACCCTTGCGGAGCAATCAGTGAATGCGACCAACAGGGAACTGGAGACCTGCACGGTTCGAGTGAGACTTTGCCTTTCCCTTAACTTGTCCTCCTTTGTTACGTCCACGATGTCGATGCCGTACAACCACACGGGTTTACGGTTTGAAAGAAAATAAGATATTTTTTTGGGGTCCGCGTGTTTTATACTCTAGCGGTACACACTCACAGGATAGAGACAAATCGGCAGACTCAGCCAGAGGGGCGAGTCCAACGAGACGAACGAATGAGCGTTAAAATGGAGCGATGGCAAAAAATACATTCATTACGACTTGTTCGCTCGTTGGATTCACATGCAGGGCAAAAAAGGGTCCTTTTCAGGATCACAAAATTATCTTCAATCTAAAGAGTTTATTGTTTTGTTATCACTCGATATTCCCATCTTGTTCGGCTAAACCTTTCTGTTTGCATTTGCCACTCGCCACAGCTTTCACAGTTGGAAAATTTCTTCCCATCCAGCTTGTGACATATTTTACAGTAAATTACATTCAATGGCACGTCGCATTACCACCACTCATAATTCATAATTTCATAATTTGGACCGCGAACTCTATGTTTACAAAAATGTCCAACTAAATATGTCGCAATACAGGTCCGTCCAATTAGCTAAATGTCGAGATAAGTGTAAATTACTGTACTTTCAATCTAGAAGCAATTTAAGAATCGGTGAAAATCAATAAGCTCAGAACAACTTCCAAATTCACATACTCATCATATTCTGGCAAACAAATTATGAAAAAATCAATTTGTGTTTTATTATTATTTTGGATATTGTTTTAGAAAGCATTGAACTGTATTTCCTAAACTCTTTTTTGGAAGGTTTAATGGCCCTGAAAAGCGCCTTGTTTTATGGAATGGTTCCAATTTAGAAAACTTAGTACTCGTGGTTTTGAAAAAAACCATTTCGAACGCCCTCGATGCCGCCTTGTTCTGGATTTGCCACCAAAGCAGTTTGTATAAAGAACAAACTTATTTATTCTGCTACCTGATGCCGTTTTGCGATTGCGTTTGCCACTCGCCACTCGCTGCAACTGCCTGTTGTCTTGATGTCCACCGAACCGAATGTGTTCTGTTTTGAATGCGGGTTTTCTTATCGTCGCAAGCAGCTTTGCCAGCTAACTCGATCACTTCGGCGGCCGAAACTAAATAACGGCGGCTAGGTGGACTGGTGCACTGGTACTAACGCGCTCGGCCTAGCTACCCTTGCGGGGAACTCCAGAACGACACGGTTCGAGCGGGTTTTGCCTTTCCCTTCACTTTTCCTCCTTTGCCATGTCCAGACATGGCTGCTTGGGTTGGTTTGTTGATGTGTTGTGATGCGAACTGATGTGGTGTACGGTTTGAATGAGAATGATCGTTACGGCAGCGGAGCGGGGATTTTTAAGCAGACTGGCTGGCTAGAGAATTACGCATGTGTGAGACTGCGACCAATGTTTCGTTAATTTTTTTCTTTTTTCTTTCCAATCGTGCTTCATTCTATTTCGCTGCTGCTCTGGTTGCCCGTTTTGGTCGGTACGATTTGAGGAGCACAAAATGGACCAATCAAAAATGGGCACATAGTGCATTTTGACAATGCTTGATATTTTACAATTATTCAATTATTTATCTCAAGAAAAATGAAATGTTATTCGTTATGATAGATGCGTAGATATATTTCCTATCAATTGATGCAAAAACCTTTGCGATCTATTGAGAAATGCTCGAGTTATAAGCGTTCCATCTTCCATCTTGCATTTTTTCCTACTTGTTCAGTGCCTAGATTTCCATTTCACCCCCTATATCTTCCGGTTAGACGTAGTCCTACGTCAAAAAGTGTTCATCCCGCCTGAAAATCAATTATTATCGTTCACGCTCCCTTAGACTCGTAAACGAAGCTCAATTCGCGTTGACGGCATTGAGCTTCGTTGACCAGTTAGGGTATCGTCAAAGATAATGATTGATTTTCGGGATAAAACTGCAGCGACCGTACGTTTTTTTTTCTCTGGGTTTGGATCGATTAATCGACGTAAATTATTCGTTCGCTTCGATTATTGGTTGCGCAGTATTCGTTCGATTAATATTCGATTTCTGTAGGAAGTATTCGATTAATCGATTAATCGAACGATTATCGGGGATCACTAGCTGCGAGTACTTTTGTACTCGCTTGCATTTTTGCAAACCGGAAAGTGTTTTCCCAACACAGATTCCGAAACTAATAAGTTGGGAAAATCGGCATTTGCAAGATTGCATATTGCATAGATTGCTCATGTCGTTAGCTCACTGAATTTCTACGCATACTGTTTGATGATTAGGCAGAATGTTGATAACTATTTGCTGCGATAACCACTACCATTATGCATGAATTGAACTAAATTGGAATTTGTTTGTAATTGAATCCGTAAATTGTTTCATTCATTCACTAGTTTAATCAATAATTTAATCAATACGTACACAAAATAGATCTGCGCAGCGGCGATATCACACCCAATGAGGAACATCCGAAGTGCGATTATTGCTAATTGAAAAAACATAAATGATTACTAAGCCAACAGCAGTCCTACGTCAACCTTGCGTTTATATCATAGGTATGACCCATCCATAGTTTTTTTGTTTTTGAACTCTCCTCAAATCTCACAATGACCATCAGTAGGAACTATGTGTATGTGTATGGATGTGTACGCTTTATAACTACCTCCAGTGAGCGAGCATGAAAAAAAAAACTTTTGACATAGGACTATGTCTTTGATTTCTATATACGGGGGTCACTCTACGAAAAATGTAACGATTTATTAAGAGTTTTCAAACGCAAATCACTCAAAATGGTTATTGCGACATATGTTGTGTTATATAATATATCATTAGGTAGGAAATTTATCCAATTTTTTTTTTTTGCTTATAACATGAACAGTGAATATAGTAAAAAAAAGTTAACAATTTGACGGTTTAAATGGGTATGTTTTCTTGCGATTGCACTAACCACTCGCTTTCCGCCCCGACGCAACGAGCAATCACCCTCATTCCGGTACACGATCGGCGATTGGATCAATCCGATCGAGTTCGAAAAGTTTGCATTGTACCTGTTCGCCTCAAATCCTAAAGGGCGGTGAATTTCGAATTAGAACTTTCTTCGCAGCAGTCAGACAACTGTGAAACCAAAACAAAAACAAAAACGGCAAATGGTTTTAAAAGTTATAGTTTCTGCAGAAAATTATTTTTTGAACATTCGTCTACATTTGAATTAAAGGTAAAACCATGTAATATTATATAGATTTCGATTTACAATTTTTCTCATTGATTTTTAGAGCTGTAAGCGGCCACAGGAGGTTACTCATCAGATAAATACCACAAAGCAACGACACGGATGGAACGGTCTATCATTCGCTTTGGAATATTTTTACAGGAAACAAGTTGAAGGCTGAAGAGTGGCAGTTTCCCGAAATTTTCCGATGATGAAGGCAAATCTCGGAAACTGCAATTCTCGCCCTGTAGCGGTTTCATAGTGAATGGAAACCGACAAGGCGTGGTTTCTTTGATTAGAGTTAAGTATTATCTGAACTATTTAAGTGTAGTTAGTAAACGTGAGATGGACACAAAAAGTTTATTATTTTTTAAATTACGATCTCAAAAAATCGCTCAAAAATCATCCTTTTCCATGAGGATGCTTGGTTGAGAAACATTTATACAGTGCTATAAACTGCGCCTCGAAAGCTTCCAGATGGAATATATGCATGCTTCTTTGCTGCATCCGGTATTTATACTGTCCGGCAAAGTTCAAGGTTTGCGTCTTCCGACTCATATTACTCGTATAGCCGTTTCCTCACCGCTCCCAGCTTCTGTGGACTTTGCTCGAGGACAATCCGATTGGCGGTTTCTCGGAGGAATGCTTATCAGTCGATTTCTGGCACCTCCTGGTTCACCGTGGACGGATACTGTTGTACCTTGCAAGCTTCCTTAGCGGTAATTCTTTTCTTCCCTTGCTGAAATGCGAATAGCGCTGTTACATTTAAGAAAGAAACAAATGATAATCTTACATTTTTTTAGAATATCCTCCTCAGATGGAGCTGTTACTCTTATGCCCAAACAACTTCTAACCGCGGGAATAACCCGCGTAGTATGATTGACGCACATAATCAATCTGCACGAAGACACCTACTTTTCCATGGTTCTTCTCAGCGCATGCTGGGCATCATTGGGCAGCTCAACCACCTCGGACAAGACGATCGTCTTAAATTACCTCTGCCCGCTGGTATCAATCTGCTGCGTCCGAGCAATTTGCTTGATCAAATCCGTCACGACCACCCTGGCATATATCCCGGCTTTCGATGGATTCACCTCGATGTGGTAATTACTGCTGGGGGTCATGATTTCCACCTTCCGGCTCGAGGGCGTTCCACCCCCGGTCCGTGAAGTTCCCGCAGCAGACACATGATGCAATTTTCTTACCATACTACGAAGATACGGGAAATCCCCTATAGAGGCGAATGAACTGCAAAGTTTAAAGCCTCTTAAAAACAAAGAAAGAAAGAAATCCCCTGGGAGAAAATATTGATCAGATACGTAGCTTGCGTTTTGTGGTAGTCCAGTTCGGACAGCTCACGCGGTTGGTAGTGCTCAACCCAGAGAGTACACAAAAATATTCCTGAGCAAGAAAATTGTTTTTAAATTGATTTTTTTATACTCAAATGCGACAAGGCGCCCTTTAGAAATTTAGTAAATGTCATCACCTCCAGAGTCGCCAGATGATTTTTCAGAAGGTCTTCGTTGAAAATATGAAATGTTGATTTGTGTAAATACCTGCCAGCTAATTTTGGAACCGTGAGAATAGTAAAGCGATGTCTGAAAAAAGAGGTCGCTAGCGCAGAGAACTGAATCAAGCCATATAGAAAAGAAATACCATATCCCTGTAGTTTGCAACAGAATAGAGTCTCCGACAAAAAATGTCTGCAACTTGTCTACAAATTTGCCATCCCTGCAATGATGAAAAACAAATTTCGAAATAATTCGAAGCCAATTTCAAACCCATTCGGGATCCGGAATAGAGGTGAATATGTTTGTCTAGATTTGGGCGTTAACTCACAATGTGAGTTGATGCGTATAATGAGTTAAGCCGGGTTCAGACGGTGCGAGTAAGCATACGAGTCGATCTAGTCAGTTACTGCAGTGCAGCTACTCACACCGTGTGAACACATCATTCCAGTTAGTGTCATGTGTGATTCGGCGTGCGAGCTACTTCAAAGTTTTTTGAATTTACTCGCACTCGCATCCCTCAAAACGTCAAAAACAGAATTTAGCGCTCGAATCAGGGATGCCAAATCTTTACATTGTCTTGACATGTCTCTATTTTTAAGATATTTGAAAATGTGCGAAGATATTTATAGATTTGAAAATTATTGGAAAACTAATACGTTTTCTTTTTGAGATAACTTTATTGGGAATCTGAATATAAAATCATTATCGGGCACAATTTTCATTCAGAATTCACTCACAACTTGCAAAAAAAAGTATTGTTCTAAGAAACAGAATACATAATCGATATAAAAAAGTAGATTTTCCTTCATTATTTTAGTTTTCGAGGCGTATTTGTTCCTTCTGCAAATCTACTATCATTTTCATTTTCCTCATCTGACAAATTCGGACCTGATTGCTGTTTCTGACTATTTGATGAACATTTGAAAAATCGTCTGGCATCTCTGGTAAACCCGTGCCGTAGTATCTAGTTTCTTGCCAGCAGCTCACATTGTGTGAACGGACAAGGCGAGTCAACCATTTGTCAAGCGAGTTCACCGGGTCAGTAGCTGCTCATTGTGAAGTCAGCTACTAGCAACGTATAAATGGACCTTTATTCTCCATTTACCGATAATAGGCATTTAACAGTTATTGTAGTGTATGTTGCCCAATCAATTCGTGCTCAATTCACATTTTTATCGTGTAGGTCTTGCTACTAACAATTTATGCAATTGTGTTCCAGGATGTCATAATAGCGAGCATGTTGTTCGGTTATGTAAAAATGACAGCTTGAATAGTCGCGATCTTACCGAGCTTTAAAGTTATTACAAACAATGTTCCGGACAACGTGGTAACGAAGGAGATAATGCTCTTTTTATCTATGATATATTTTTGTAGTCATAGATAGAGTTGACTCAGGCTTATATTTATGTAGATCTTACCTATTTAGACTTGTGCTTAAAAATGATACATGATGACCCTTTGTCTTCATCTGCATGATTCAATAAACAGAAAAAATGATAGTAATGGCTTTAATGGTATTTTTGTATACATTTTTGAACAGAATGTGGTACCGAATTCTACCACGTTATGTCATCTAATCCGTTCAAAGGATACAAGTACATACAGGAAACGTTTTTTCCAAGGCATCCATTTGATGTATCAAAAGAGAAAAAAAAACAAATTTTGAACAATAAAAAAATCAATTTAAATGCAATTACTACACACAATCACAGTCCTATGTCAAGATCCCGTCCGTGCCCCAAGGCTCAGACTCCCCCTTTTTTTGACGTAGGATTACATTTTTCGTGAACATATTGGGGTACAAATTGAAAAACAAAAATCGATCGCATCGTGAAAAATGTCTAATTACAAACGATTATTGTTCAGTCATTTCATGATGGATTGATGAGATTTTTACGTCAATCGATTCCGGCACTCCATAACATTTTTTTACATTGAATAAAATAAAACATGTCATGAAACTGACTAACGAACAGTAAAAAATCTGAACCGTTATCCAAACGGAAATACCTCGTTGTGATTGGTCGAAATCGAAGATGCAAAAATAAAAATAAAATAATATAAAATATGGGATGCGTAGTGGGCTTTACAAAATATGCATGAAATGCCGCAAGAGCCCTAACCTGCTGTTAAAAGGCAAGTCGATGCCGGCTTAAGCGTCTAGCCTATACTCTGGCATCCGAGGTGAAAACGCTCCCCGTCACCGTGAAGTCGGTTTCCTGCTCAGCGCCCAAGCACAAGCTGCGCTCATCAAGAGGGAACCTATCAACGAACCTATCAAGGAGGATCATCGTTGCCAAATTCAGAACACTGGTTCGGAACCTAACCATAATCCAATGTTATGCGCCAACCGACGCGGCCGAGCAACAGGACAAGGAGAACTTTTACAGTCAACTGAATGCCATCGTGGATAAGGTTCCAAAGGGTGACATCAAGATCTACTCCGGCGACTTCAACTCGAATATCGGTTCTGACTCGAATATCGGTTCCGACAACAATGGGATGTCATGATCTCGGAGAACTGAGCGAGAACGGCCGGCTGTTTGCCGAATTTTGTGACAACAACGACATGGTCATTGGGGGTTCGCTCTTTCCCCGTCGACCGGTACATAAAGCCACGTGGGTCTCCCGCGATGGAAATACCAGAGTGGACGCCAGGATGCAGATTGACAGCACTGTCAGCTCCATCTCGATCATCCCACCATTCGTATATACCTCGATTATAGCAACCTTGCACCTCGGCCTGACAGCTCATCTGAGCACGTCACACACAAAATCGTCCTCTTTCTTGTTCCAGCCACAGCAGAGGGAAGATACGTTTCCGCGTTTCGGGGCTAAATGGTGTACTCCACGAAGCCCGGCTATTTACATTGGCGAATTTCCTGCAGCACGGCTATTTATGTTCGTCATAGCCAATTGACCATTTGTGGCCGATTATTTTAGCGTGGTGTTGAAACGAAAAAGCTAAATATATTTCGAAAAAGATAAATGCGTGGAAGTGAAAACAAAACATGATTGTAGTGCAGGTTAGACATTGTGATTGTTGTAATATCACTGGTAGCTGAAAAAGGTTGAACAGGAGTGTTTTGACGTAGAACTACGTCTTTCAGGAAGGGTGCCAAATCAGAAAACAGGTCACGTTTTTGTGAAATAAAGTTAACGCTAATAACTATTTTTACAGCGAACAAATTCTGATACTTTACACACCAATGGAATCAGAAATTCTCTAAGATTTGTTTGATATACTATACAGTACAATCCACTAGTGCCTACACAGTTCAATTTAATGAAAACTGGAAGCATTCCCATTTTCCCATACATTTGTTCTGCCGATTTGTGTACATTCCCGAACAGAGCTGTCAATAACGAGCAACTGAATACATTCGTTTCTGCTCGCTTTCGACATATTTGGTTTAAATAAGCCATCCGCGATTTGAAGCCACACATTCATTCTTCGTGAGGACACCGACTGGACAACATCGTTGCTGGACGAACTGGACGGCGAGGGATCGAGTGCCTTTCTCGAGGCAATGAGGGTGGAGGTGTAGTACAGGTGTAAAGTAAAGTTTCCCAAGGGCCTTTTTCAAGGCTACTAATACAAAACCTGACCTGACCTGAAGCCACACCACTTCTCGTTTGGTGGTCATGGAAGCAACATGGTTGCCACAGAGCATCGAGCGGGAGAGTATTGCTTTTTTTTTGTCAGGTGAAGGAGTATGCAATAGAGTTTCTTTCCATAAGAACCCTTCTCAGGGCTAGAGGCGGAAACCAAAAATAGAATAGAATGAAAACACAAATGCGAGTGAGCTAGCATAACACAGCGAGCGGATATCATTCATGCTTAATGCTGATTTCACACACATACACACACAGTTCGATACAATGAGAAGAAGCCCTCTGTATCGAGGTGTGCTACGACAAAGAAGAGCAGCATACGAAAAATTTTTGTTTTAGTGCGGATATAGAAGAATATCCAGAATTTTGGTTATACAGTGCATTTATTTAGATAAACGTACGTTTCATGAAAGTATGCTTTCAAATTTCAGCAGGAAAACCTTACTGTTGCATGTTGTGGGGTTCGATCACATCTCAAGCGGAATATAGGAGTAAAAGGGTTCATAGCTTGTGATCGATATCTAAGTAGGAAGGAGAGAGTCTGATGCGAGTTGAACCAAATAAACGAGAAGCGCTGATGGTTGTGTCACATTTACCCGAAACCCACTCACCCGAAAGACAGTTACCCGAAAGACATTCACCCGAATTCCGCTCACCCGAATGTAACAAATACCCGAATACGACAGCTACCTGAACGTAACATCTATCCGAACTGACACTTACCCGAACGCAACAATTACCCGAATGTAACAATTACCCGAAAGAAGGATATATCCGAATAATATACGAAATTTATTACTAGGAAGTATTTGTATATTTATTTCTGATAAGTGTTATATGAAGATCATATTTGACTCGTATGTTCATTTCCATTCAAAAAGTATTTTTCGTGGGTAGCGCAATTTGAGAAATAGTGGCGTTGAATAAAATCCTTTTCATAATAAAGTAATGTGAAAGAATGCAGTTTTATAACGTATTATGAAGATATGGATGACACAGCCTTTTTACTTAAAAGAAAGCTGATAATTTCGGTACATACGTATTATGGCACAGAAGTGCAATTTTGATTATGAATTTAGTTTTTCGCAATAATTTTTTTTTCTTAGATTAAAATACATGACATGGATAATTAACCGGGCAAACGTAATGCACCAGGTAAATGTATGCCGTCCGACGCTCGCTAACGCAGGGTCGGACCTCGGAATTTTTCCATCTTCTCTCGAGTGAACATTCCATTCGGGTAAATGTTGCATTCGGGTAGTTGTTGCATTCAGGTAAACGTTGCATTTGGGTATTTGTCACATTCGGGTAAATGTACATTCGGGTATATGTTGCATTCGGGTATGTGTTACATTCGGGTGAATGTCATTTGGGTATGTGTTACATTCGAGTAAATGTGCTTCGGGTGAATGGGACACAACCGTGCTGATAGCTTTCGACTCTACTCGACTCTTTCGAGTCTACTGAAGTAATGAAAAATTGAATAGCTAAAAAGTTATTACAAAAATTTCGATCCATTCTAAAATAATGTCCGAAGTGATAAACAAGTGGATTGAATAATATAATTCCGTAGTTCTGCGTCGAAAACTGCGGTCGTGTCCTACCAATTACAATACCATTACAATTTTTTACTCACTTTTCGTTTTCTTGTTAAATTACGGGAAAGTGCTGTGTGACATTTATTACCGAGGAATCACCCGAGAAGCCGAATCACTCTTTCGTCACAGTTGGTATGTCGAAAGGAGCGATGCTTGTTGCTATACGACTGAATGTGGGTAACGTGCGAGTGTATATGAATCTAGTATATGCACACAAGGTGGGATATTACTGTGATGCATAACAGGCAATATCGGCAAGGACATTATAGCTTATGGCACCACACAAGTGTGAAGTAATGTACTTTTTTATATGATCGGGCTTGTGGTAGGGATCGAAATCGTGTTGATTAAAAGCGGATCGCGACTACTGCGTTAGATGTAATAAAAAGCGGATCGTGACGACCGCGCTAGGTATTATTGAAAGCGGTTCGGGACGACCGCGCTAAGTGTTATTAAAAGCGGATCGCGAAGACCGTGCTAGATGTAGTGAAAAGCGGATCTTGACGACCGCGCTAAGTATGGTTAAAAGTTTAATATAAAAACAATAACCATTTATGAAGAAACCCCACTATTAGGGCAGCTACCCAAGCAATCAATCTATAAGGAATTTTTTATTTTTGCTTTGTTTCATTGTTTCATTGAAAAAAAAACAGGAAGTGGGTTATATCTATGGTATAACCGCAAGGGTGACGTAGGACTATCGTTGATTTAGAGATCATTTGTATGAAGTTGAATCTGAATTCATTTTGAATGAATGAATATTTGGAGAACTTCGAAAACGAGAGCGTTACGTTGGAGGCACAAGGTTTTATGCATCCAATATTGGATACGGAAATATCCTACTGATGGGGAAGAATAATCTTCAGAAGCTATCCTGTTGATTGCGATTGATTGAAAAATCACAAAACCTAATGTATTTGGTCACAGTGTTACATGGATAGAAAACATTAAAATAAACTCTTTCATATGAATGTAATTTTAAATTCCCAGAGGAACTGGCAGATTATTTTCAGTAACGATTAGATATTTCCACATTTTCCTCGATACTGCCCACCAGTGGTTGATGCTAACTCGATAACCATCTGTTAATAGCACTTGATTGAAACTTGGTCTTGTGTTACATGGATAGAAAACATTCAAATAAACTCTTTCACATGAATGTATTTTTAAATTCCTAGAGGAACTGGCAGATTATTTTCCAGATCTTTCTCGATCCAAACGGAAAGAATTCCGTGCGTGTATGTGTGTGTGTGTAGCGGCTGCTTCGAGATCTTCCCGGGGAACCGTTTGTAGCATCACTCTCCTCCTGATGGATTCCCTTCTGGCCTAAGGTGCACAAACAGGCTCTTGGTGACACCGTTCATCCGCGCTTTCATGATGAATGAAGAGCTTCACCACAACAGCGACAACATGCTCCAATCGCTGTTCAATTAGAACTGAGTGGATTTCCGAGCGGCGCTCGCTTATATACCGATTGGTGATTTCAATAGCCTATTTTGAAAGCAAATTTAAGACTATTGAAACAAGTTTTTGGATCAGAAAGTAACAAGTATAGAACGCGTAGACATTTTATCTTTCGAATGAAGTGTTTATCATACCATTTCGTTCAGTTGTTTAGGAGCTATTAACACTCAAAATCTCGGTCTCCGGCGTAACGCTTTCGTTTTCGAAACTTTGATTTTACACCCCGGTATAGAAATGAAAGACGTAGTCCTACGTCAAAAAACAAATCAAAACAAAATGTATTCTGGTGAAAGGTATGTTCGTGCCCCGAGAGATCCAGAGTGAAAAACTCGACGAGGTTCCATCGAGCGCATCGGATTACGAAGGAAAGGAAAAGCAGCTGCGCGAGGTTGAATGCAGTCAAAATGAAAAAATGAAACCTGCAGAAGCGAGCTTAATGGAAGTGATGAATCTTCTTCTGAAACCGGAGACGACGAAAAATTAAGTGCACATCAGGGAGTGGAGCTATCGGCAAAGCGGAACGAAAATCGCGAATGCTACGAGCGGATGAAGCAGATGGAAGCCACTCTAAACCAACTTGTGAAAGCTTTGGATTCGAACCAGTCTATAAATGGCTCGAGTAATATTCGCTGGGAGAACATTCAGCCGTTTCCCAGCTCATCTGAACACGTCACACACAAAATCGTCCTCTTTTTTGTTCCAGCCACAGCAGAGGGATGATACGTTTCCGCTTTCCGGGGCAAAATGGTGTACTCCACGAAGCCCGGTTATTTACAATACCGAAAATCAAATCGACCACATTTGCATCAGCCGAAAATGGAGCCGGAGCCTTTTTGATGTTCGGAATAAACTCAGCGCCGACATTGCGCCTGACCCTCACCTGCTGGTTGGCAAGATGCGCCTGTGCGTTGCACGGATCCAGCGATAGGTGAAGAGGCTTGGACGGCGATTCAACATACGCCGACTAGAAGATCCAGCTGTGAACAGGCCGTTCTTTGAAGAGCTTGAGACTCCAGCAGAGGACATTCCGGAAGGTAGCAACGAAGAACAGTGAACGGCCATCAAGAACGCCTCCATCGAGAGTAGTGCAAATAACCTGAGCCAGCTGCGCACCCAGAGAAAGAAGTGGATCACGGATAGAACCTGGCGGAAGATTGAGTAGCGTAGTGAAGCTAGAGCCGCGATTGAGCGGTCGAAAACCAGAGGAGCAACTCCGAGGTCCCATCGCTGCACGAGAACTAAACAGCCATCCGGTGTATGAAATCCAACAAAGTTCCCGGGGTCGATCGCATATCCGCAGAGATGTTCAAAGCTGACCCCATGCTATCCGCATGAATGCTGCATCAACTATTCTCGAATATCTGGGATACCGCAACATTTCCGGCCGACTGGATGCAGGCCGTCTTAGTGAAGGTCCCCAAGAAGGGGGATCCGACTATGTGCGATAATTGCCGAGGCATCATGTTACTGTGTATTGTTCTGAAAGTTCTATGCAAACTTATGCTGTAACGAATACAGAAGAAGATCGACGAACGCTCCTCTGCGGCAGGTCTCAAAATCAACGTCAAGAAGACCATATCCTTGGATGTACGTAGACAACGTAGACAATCGCCCCAACTTCACAGTAACGAGGCAAGCAATGGAGAACGTAGAAAGCTTTCAATATCTTGGCAGCCAGATAGCGTCGAATGGTGATACCAAGATCGACATAGCACGCATCAAGAAGGCAAGGACTGCTTTTGCGAGCTTACGAAATGTGTGGAAACCCAACCAGATAAGTTTTCGCACCAAAACCCGAATCTTCAACTCGAACCTCGAACGTGAAATCCATGCTGTTGTACGCTAGCGAGACGTGTGGTGTGTATCAGCGTAGAACACCCAGAAACTGCAGGTCTTCTTCAACCGATGCCTGCGGTACATAATTTGTGCCTGGGTGCCTCACAACTGGATCTCCAACGTCGAGCTCCATGGTCGATGTCACCAGAAGACGATATCAACTGGGATTCGAGAACGCAAGTGGAAGTGGATCGGCTACAAACTACGAAGAAACGGAAACGAAATCTGCAAACAAGCGCTGGATTGGAATCCGGCAGGACATCGTAGCAGAGACAGACCCAGCGACTCGTGGCGACGCAGCATCAGCAAGGAAATCAAGGAAGTCGACGCGAATCTGACCTGGGCCCACTTCAAGGCTTCAAGGCTAAAGCGAGCAGCCACCCAGGATGGAGATCGTTCACGTTGGCCCTCTGCACCACTTTCGTTTCATTTTGCAGGATTCGTGAGAGAGGGTCTACAAATCTGTCGCAAGTAAATCGGTCGCTCGAAATACATCTGCAACAAACACTGCATCATGTGAACGGACCCTCTGGTATTATACACTGCGTTTCACAACTATAGGACCACTCATTTCTTCTGAGTTTCAAGAGATATGTAAGAAGTCAGTTGAATTAAAGTATATAGTGTACGATATAATAACTATCTTCATTTATAAGACTGGTCATTTAAACTTTATTGTTGTGTTCAGGCGCGAAACATCAAAAAAACAAAAATTCCAGTGTTTCATAACTGTAGAACCAGATGGAAAAACTCTCACTCCTTTACAAAATTAACGTCAAATTCACATGGATTACAATATGTTTCAAATTCGTAGGTCATCTGTAGTTCTCAATCAGTTCAAATAACCCATTCGGGTTGGTTTTGACCAAGCTGCGCCATGTTGTAGTGTGTATCTCGTTCTACGCAGAGGATACTGCTGGATTAAGCTCTTCAAATTACTCATACTGCTTGTAAACTGCATCTACTATTTGTACAATCACTCCTCATATGCTCTTGATAGGGTTCTGATCTGGTAAACAAGCTGACCAGTCCTGAATCTGATGTCCCAATTCAATAAACCATGCCATGCCTTTCCGGATGTTATGAATTGATGCCAAATTACCCAATTATCACATTGTTTTTGATGCAAAAACAGCAGAAAATGATTCTGAACTTCGCTGCACTTCTGACTGTACATTGGTGTTGATGAAAAGCTATCTGAACCAGGCCGTTTTGAAAATATTTTCCTGAAACCATCAAACTGCCTCCTGCAAAGTTACGAGTTGGAAAATTACATGACACGGTCCATAAGTCCTCCCAGTATGAAGAAATTCTATTCAAGTTATTTTTTTTATTTTAGAAGTTTATGGAATAGTGAAACGCATGGAATTAGCTTCCACAGTAGATTTTGGACCTGCAGCTCTGGACATGAGATTTTAATGGTTTGGGAAGAATTTTCTCGAAAAGGCCTGGGTTAGGTAGCTCGAACACGAATAAACAGTCAGAAGTGCAACGAAGTATTTCAGAATCATTTACTGCTATTTTACATCAAAAACAGTGTGATAATTTTGGTAATTTGGCATCAATTCATAACATCCGGAAAGTCAAGGCATGGGCTATTGAATAGGGACATCAGATTCTGGACTGGTCAGCTTGTTTACCAGATCAAAACCCTATCAAGAACTTATGAAGAGTGATCGTACGAGAAGTAGATGCAGCTTACAAGCAGTATTACTGATTTGAAGAGCTTGATCGAGCAGTATCCTCTGCCTAGAACGACATACACACTACAACATGGCATAGCTTGGACGAAACCACCCCGAATGGGTTATTTGAACTGATTGAGAACTAAAGATGACCTACGAATTAGAAATTTATTGTAATTCATGTGGTATTGACGTTAATTTTGTAAAGGAGTGAGAGTTTTCCCATCTGGTTATACAGTTATGAAACACTGTAATTTCAGTTTTTTGAATGTTTCGCGCCTGAACACAACAATAAAGTTTAAATGTCCAGTCTTTTAAATGAAGAAAGTTGTTATATCCTTCACTATATACTTCAATTCAACCGACTTCTAACATATCTCTGGAGACTCAGAAAAAATGAGTGGCTCTATAGTTGTGAAACGCAGTGTATATGTGGTACATATGTGGTATTATATAATATATACAATTTTAGTCCCGCAAGATGGCAACTTATTGAAACGGGCAGAACTTAAAATCAGATCATTTGCAATTTCTATTACACCTTTAACGTTTCATTCATTCAGAGGACTTTCCTCAAGGCCTTTAATTGGAGTTAGCGTTATTCTTCAAGGCTAGAGGAGAATGAATTGTAAAAGTCCAAAGCCTCTATAGACGAAACAAACAACACAATTTCTATTACACAGCCTTGCTTCTGTCAGCCAGTAGTCAAGAACGAACTGCGATATTATTTTGTTTGCAACTTCAAATTCCAAATCGAACTTGATGAATGAGCGCGCTAGTGTATTTTTGCATACATTGTCTGTTGGTTTTTATACATTGCCAAATGTGATGCATCTAAATTTTTGCAAACCGTAAGAAACTTTTACTATTTAAATATGATCATCGCCTCAATAGTCTTTCTACCAGGTTTACTACCAAAATAACAGCGACATTTCAAGGAGCTAAATAAACACATTCCCATTAATGTATCGTTCTCAGTCTCAGCACTCGCGAGAAAAACAATATTTTCATTTCGAATTAATTCAAAACAAAAGACAGAATAAATGCCCTCTCGAGTTGAGCCTTTTCTTCCGTCTGTGTTCTTAAATTCAAATTAGCAGTTTCATTCCCCTCCGCTTGCTACAAATGAAAGGCTCTCTACGAAAATTGCAATAAAAAGCCACTTCTATTTTTCCGACCGTCGACAACTGTTGGCGGCAAGTAGCGAAGAGCCGCGGCAAAATTTTCCCACTTGCGTTTCTTTTCGCTTCCGAGCCGCCCTTTTTTGTTTCACCACCCGTTTCGTGTTTTGCCCTCCAGCAGCGCTTGAAATACTACGGAAAAGCTTTGAAGCATTTAAATGCATCCACCATCAGTCATTGTTGCGCCTCAGCCGCCGTCAATTTGTTAACGTACTGTTGCGCTTTCGTCAAAAGCCACCCTCCCCACTTTGGTTTTGGGGGATAACAATGGGGGAAGCTACATAACAACAGCAGGAGCAGATATAGTCGGGGGATTTTGGGTGAGCGGCTATTCGAGGTGTGGTTGCATTCTGGCAAAGCCTGAATGATACGTAGAGCAATCTCGCCAAATGGTGCATTGACTAGGATCAAAAGTGTGTATACTGTTATCCAGATGGAAGCTGATGAACGTTGGTTCGAGCGAAACAAAATTCGATAGAAGTTCAGAATCGGTGCGATGTAAAATTCAAAGAGTGCCGAGGATTATCAAAGTATTTGAAGTTGTATCAATAGCTTACTAGTTCAATATTGATCATAGCGAAGCTATTTAAAGCATAAAGTTCAGTTTTTTAGTGAATTTCTTGCCAATCAGTATGCTGGTTCGTACACTCTCATTACATTTTTACATCCGATTACGGTGTTATTGGAAAGGCTGTCACAGTTTTCCGTTTGGGTTGATACTTCCTCACTCCTTTGAGCCCCTTCCGACGCTCTCTGTTCAAATATCAATATACTCCGCAATAGGAACCAGTTCTGCTCCCTGACAGCTAGAGTTGGATGGATGCACATCGGTCAGCAAAACATTCATTCTGTTTTGCTGTTTTCAGTTGCGTGACGGAAGACTGTCAGGACACGAGTTTATATTTGCAATGTTTGCATTTAAACATGTTCCACAAACAGGCAGCAAACCGAACAGAAATAATTCCATTTTGATGTCAATTTTATTGTAGATATACGCACACACCAAGGGCTTCTGCACGCATATCCTGCCGATGTGGTCAAACCATTCACACAAAACAAGCGGAAGAGAATTGTGGCTTAACATCCGTGACGTGACAGGGACGATCTCATTCTGGACTGCTGCTGGCCAATGTTCAGAAAGGATGGGTATTTAGATATAATGTCATTAATACCAAGCACCGTTTATAAGACTGGTTCAAGAATGTTTGTTCAGTTAATTCAGTCCATGTCTAACTCGTAAAACAATCTGGATCCCATGAAATATGTAAGGTAAATGATTTTGGTTTGTCCAGTCGAAAATATGATCATGGTTGGCCCACTTTTTTGAATGCTCTAATTCAGCGCTCCTGTGTCAAATAAGATATTCGAATGTTTCAAAACATATAAATAAAATTGTTTTTTTTTCATGATTTACAGTAGTTTTATAGTATATTTTTACGGAAGCACATGTTTTAAAGGATTATAAAATACACTTTCTATTTGTGTCAATGCTCCCCTCATTCGAGCTAACTTTTAATCGATCACCAGATGATTATTTCGCACGTATTCAGACCTTTTTTGGATTATAACATTTACAAATATTGTAAACATCATGCTTGCACACCATTTGTATCAGATTTACATAGCTAAACCATTAAATTAACGCATTTTGATGAACTCAATTCTGATCATGAGTTGTCCAATTCAAGATGTTATTTTGTCTACATGATTTCTATGGCAACCGCTTGGCGCTCTGCAGTTTGTTGCGTCCTTCGCGGATAGCAGAAAAAAACCTAAATTATGAATGGATCAATATGATGACAGTAAACTCAAGCAAAGATAAATGCAACATCTACTTATAAATTCGAATGTTTTCATTCAAAAATGGCGATTTCTAAAACCGGACAAATCGTGATCATTTTTTGGGCAAACCATGATCAGAGGTGGTCAAACCAAGATCATAATTCCTCTTTAAGGAAAATCGTTGGAAAAGATACAAATTTGAATAATTTCAACACCTTATGGTAGTATTAGCAACTAGAGACTTGGGGCTTTTCAACAAACCCAAACTCGTATCGATTATGTGTGATTATCATGAAGAAAAATCGATTTGCATTTACTAGTAGCGTAAAAACAACCCGAATCAGACAAACCAAGATCATCTACCCTATGTGGTTTCAATTTTGTCAGATTCTAAAGATTGTAACGATGCTGTTTCAATAAATGTGATGATGGCAAGTCTATAGTAACAATATATGAGAATACAATTCGACACAAACTCGATATCGATGTCGAATAAAAATGTGAGATTTGAAAAAAAAAAATTTAAAAAAAAAGTTGATATGTGGTTACTTAATTCCATAACTATGGGATACCTGACAAAGGTTCGTGCATTTTGAAGTCTGAAAGGTATCAATGCATTTTATTTTCCATATTTTTTTTTTTTTTCTGTATTATAGTGACTTTCAACGCTTCTGGCTGGTTCGTCACTTTTACCTTCCATTTTGGAAGAATGTCGGGAGTGAGAATTGAACTCGTGATCTTGAGCGTGAGAAGTATGGATGTTACCTCCACGCCAGATCGGCTCCACATTTTCCATAGTTTAATGGTTCATGGTCGCAGAAGTAACAAAAGTTACACCATACACTTGTTATTTGCCTGTCGAATGCCAGTCCGAGCGCTTCCAGAGGCGTTGCAAAAGCCCGTTCATCACTGTTTCACGATTAGCGTGTTCGTGATTTTCATGATAGAACCGGGACACTTTTTCCGTGGTCGCATTTTTCATGGTAAAATGAACGGGTTTTGTCAAGAGTCATATGTTTAGACATTTCTATCAATCTGTCCCTTAAAAGTACACCACCTTTGTATAAATTTGGGACCAGCTTGTAAAGACATCTTCATCGTTTTAGACACTTCACCAGATTGACGTTCGCGGTTTTGAGGGAGTGTGCTCGCCTCTTCTGGAAAGCACTCGCGTTGAGATCGTTTCCACAGAACAATCTGTGCTTCACGACTGCTTCGATCTTCGCTTCGAGCAGGGCAAATGAGTGAATATCACTCAGCCCGATCAACATCTCTGGTCGTCCATTGCCATCGTTGTCATTCATTACTTGTGTAAGTAGGTCTTCAAAAGTAATTATTCGTCTGCACCCACAGCTGAGATCCAGATCGCTCCGAATTCTTCTCTTCCCTAGCGATTCCTGCAATTATGGTGAGCTTTTCGTGTATTCCTACGACTCCCAAGAGATTTTCCAAAGTCTTTTCTACCGAAGCACCGCACCAGTACCATTAATTCACCATAGTTCGGATGGAGAAGGTAATTGTATGGTTGTCTGCATTTTTCGACGTTTGCACCGTAATGTAAACTAACTCAGCGGCGATCCGTGTGTATTCATTCTAAACCTAGAACGATACCAATTAAAACGCGATTTCTGTTTTCTCTAAGTATTGCGTTGTTTCTTTCTCGAAATGGTTCCAATTGTCCCTCTTCCAAACGCATTCCGCCTGATTCTGCTGCCGTTTTGACCCAGCAGTTCAGACACCCATGTGCCAACTTTCAATGTTCCTAAAATTTTCCCCTGCTGTCCATCGGCTTGACGTGCAAAGATCCACCGCCTCCAAATGCTCACACAGCTGCTCGGCTGCCGTTCCCAAAGGTATAAATGTGGTCAACTTACTGACCTTCGATGGATCTAGCCTGTGGATCGAACCTGCAATCGGTTGTTACTTTTTGGAATGCATAATTTTTCGATATAATCGGGGTCTTGTCGAACAATATTGGCCATATCCAATAACCAGCGGTTCGGAGCGACGTGTGTAGCATGACACGTACGACGATCCACGTTATTTTTTGGCGTTTATTATAATCCACCAGAGTGATGGAACAACAAACTTATTGATTATAAAGACATTAACACGTTAAGCCCCGCATCGGTCTCTAGTGAGCTGACGTTGAGCTTTTTGATAGGAAAGCGCTGACTGACTGGGATTGACAGTTACAAATTAAGAAAATAAAAATATATTCGGTTTGTTTTTGAATATCTTACAAAATGTAACTACTTTCTAGTCAAATTTATGACAATTTCCTATTCACAAAATAAGTTTCCTTTGGGAGCTGGGACCGACAATGATCTTGTGCAAACGCTCTTGATGTGAGCTGAATGGAAAGCGCAGCAAGAAAAATTTGGGGCTGAACGTGTTAACATCAGAACCAATGCTTGGAAATATCTGTTTCACATCAATATTTTCAGCTGAATTTCCGACCACATTCGATCATTATACCATTGCATTCGGGATACCGAAAATGAACCAACGCCAAACCTCACAATCACAGCAAGCCACTCAGAGTTGATTCATCCAGTTTCGTTCATTCTCTTTTTCGTTCTGCTCTGCGTTCACGGAATGTGAGCAAGAGGAAATATCCCTACTTTTGTCATTCATTGATATTAATGTACCAGTTCATTCACTATCAGTGATCTCGGACACTGACGAAACGGAGAAATTCGTTGAGGAAGATAACGAGGTACCGAATTCTCATAATGATGACAAGAAATTAAATGGTTGAAGCATGCAAGGTTTCCGTCTCAGTTAAAATGCTTTCATTTTACATAGTGAATATGCAATTCCAATTCCACTTGTCAGAAATGCTCCAAAAGACCCCCATTCCGGCCTTCACTCAAACTTCGAACATTTAATTTTTGACTGAAATTGCGAACAAACGAACATAAAATGGTGGTGTCCAAGACACGACCGCAATGGGAATATTTCGAGCTTCTTTCTGCAAACAGATCAAACTGTGCTATAAGATTAGCGGATCAAATTGCCAACATCCAGCTTTGACTGACGAAGTTTGCATTCGCTACTCGGATCGATTCTGCAGAATGATTGCTCGCCGTCCAAGCCTATGTAATCGTTAGCTGTGTGTGTGCGTGTAGATTTTGCTCTTTAGTTGGCATTTCCGCTTGCGCCACAGATTTGCGTTGCCCTTTCGGAGTAACTTCAAAAATAACTGAATAGACAAGGCACTGAACCAATGAGAAAATCACACACTTATCAGGATATTGAAAACGAACAGTCACAACATTCCTGACAATTCAACGGCAATGAATAAATGTGAATGAATTCTCATGACCCGAATTTTAAGGAAAGCTCAGATAGCACAGCAGCAGCACAAGCAAAATAAACGCATTACACTGATAAAAATATATTCTCAATATTACTTAACAAGCACAATATTTCTAATCCACGGACGGAAGTTTGACGTAGGACTGTGATTATTCAGAACACTTGGTTATTTCAAATGTAATTCTTTTCATTGTTCATTAATCTGTTAGATTAACTATTATGACACTCTAAATAGTATCCCTGAAAAGGGCCGTTTGTTGTATATACTCATAACATTCAAACGGTTTGTAACGAACAGAGAAAGACTATAAGCGTCTGGCAGGATATTGAACTGTCTAACTGAAAATGATTAATGAATATCAGTGGAACACATAACAGGGTGGAATGGTAGATGAGGTATATGTGAATCGGTAAACAAAAAAAAATATATTCATTGATTACATTGAACATGAAATTTATGGGGAAGAATCGAAAAAACTCACGATTTCGTGATATTTTTAGGAGAAATACACATGAAATCATGAAGTTTAATTATTTTTAATGGATAGCTATGGTATTGTGAGCTCTTTCCATTGTCTTATTCTTATTATTAGGCATTGGGAGCAGTAGCTTTTTCGGTGAAATAATGTTCGTTTGCAGACTATCACAATCAAGTCTTATTGGTTCTACTGCTCAACCTATCATAGAAGGAATTGAGTCATTGAGAATTATAAATTGAAGTATATTAATATTTCATTTCGTTTCATTTTTGTGATGCGATGTAATGCCGATCTCAATAAGTTTTCGCATGATAATCGCTGCCTCCTCTTTATTAACTAAATATCACTGTATGAGTGACACTTTCCTCGTTGCTTTGATGGAACCTTGAATGAGGTTTGAGTAAACTGATCAGACGTTACGCGGGACAGTCCCGCATTTCAACAAAGTGTCCCGCGTAAGATTCCGTCCCGCGAAACGTCCCGCATTTTGCAAAAGAAACAAAAATGTCCCGCGATATCAATATATTTCAATATCACAATTTAAACATGTTGATTTTATTAAATGGATGAACCTCAAAAAAACTTTTATTTGGCAGACTGTTCAAGAGCGCTTCTAATGCATAATCTTAATGCATAATCTTTGATTAATACATTGAGCTGGTTTCATCGCACCGACATTGGGCTTTTTGTTTAGAGAGTGTCAACTGGAAGCGACAGCAACAAAATTGGAAAATGATTTTTATAAAAGTCCCCTATTGATCCACAGGTGCCAACGTGAGTCAGACGAAAAGTTCATCTTTGGTCCGCTAGCTCGGTCAGGACTTAACGTTTTCAATAAGCCGGAAGAACTAGTGTATACTCGACAGGAAGAGGCAGAGTTGTTTGATGAAGTATCGTAAATGAAGCGCTGGGCGATCTTACGGAAGTTGGCCGGAACCTGAACCATGGCCGATGAAAAGATGTATATCGGCGTGTTATTTTACCTTTTCGTGGCTTTGGTGGTCGTCCGTTTCTCTATTTTGGTCATTTGCCCAAAAGTTTTCTATCGGGCGCAGCTGGGGAATTTTGAGAAGGTTGGTGGTTCGCGACAATGTTTATCTCCAGCCGATCCATCCTCCAGTGATCTTTTGGAATAATGGGCTGATCCCAGGTTCGACATAAAGACCACATCATCTTCCCAACTACGGCAAGCACTTCATACTATATATCTCCGCGTTCACCATATGACTCGAAAGAAGAGCGGCTTGGACATTCCCTTCACGTCTGTCAGAGAAGGACCTTCTTCGAGAACTTGATGTGAATGATATATTCGACGTCATCGTTTACCTGGGGAACGTAAAGTACCCGGTCCCCTGCCATTCGTTGAATTCTAGCATCAAGTACGTCTCGTCTTTCATTATGAGTACGGAAAGAAGTTTTTCACTTCTTTCACCGGATAAAAGTTTTTCATCAGCACCTCAAGCTACTCCTTCTGGGTGATTGCCTGCTGCTCAGATACGGCCGGTCTCGTCTGACGCTTCCGCATAAAAATGTCCATTTTGGCCAGATTCTTCTCCACCGTTTGGCCGGTTGCTTCGATATCCCGACTTAAGGAGCGACAAAGAGATGATATTGTAAATACCAGATCGGCTATATCTGGCGGACACAAAGTGCCTCAGGATATCCAACTCCTTCGCTGTGGGAGCTTGCAGTATGGAAAAATCATGAAGTTGCTTGACAGTGCAGCTGCTGCGAATCAACAGCCTTCAATCATTTTTGTTGTAGACTTAATAAACGTAAGATTTAAAGAAAATTTTATGTAACGTATATACATAACGTTTTGTTTTTTGTGTTCCGCGTTAGACCTCTGACCATCTGGTCACTTTATGTTTGAGTGATGTATGAAATATTGCATCTGATTACTTTAACATCTTACGAATTATTGCACGCAATTTTGTGATACATACAACATTCATATCAACGAAGTTGGAAGAAAGAATGCATTATACATGATTTACCTTCGCATCCGCTCGCAAAACATACCTCTCTTATTTGTTAAATTGCTCACTTGTTTTATTATGTTCACTGTTGATGTCTCAGGCGAAAAAAATGCTGGATAAATTTACTGTCTAGTGGTATCGTTTATTAAAAGTTTTCAAATGCATATTACGCAGAATCTTTACGCATTTGAAAACTTTTAATAAACGTTACATTTTTCGTAGAGTGACCCCCCTATATAGAAATCAAAGACGTAGTCCTACGTCAAAATTGCGCAATTATTCTTTGTGAAGCTTGAGTCGTTTGATATTTGGACACAGAAGAACGGATCTATCTCGGATCCATATTAACGAAATGAAAATGTTGAGTACCGTTATCCGGGGGCAAATTGATCACCGTAGATTCTTTATGACAGTGGTTCTCATCGAATCGCTTATCAAACTGCATAAAAACATATCTTTTTCTGAACAGTTTTCATTTCCATTTCTAAGCATGGTAAAAAAACATATGTTCAACACATCAAAACGATATTAATACACGCTGAAAATATTATTTAACACTCAACGTATTCCTCACGAGTTGAAATAGTAATCAGATAGTCACAATCACTATTGTAATAAGTTGTTGAAATAAGATGTTTCTCATCAATTTTACAAAAAATCGCCATGAAAGTTTGTGTTTTTTTAACCGACAACTAATGTTGCGGCTCAGTTTTCTCGAAAACGGCTGAACCCGTCATTTGAAGTATCAAACTTCATGGTTTTTCAAAACTAACTTATTTGTGATGAATTCAAGCATATATGACTCATTGACGTAACACAGATATGTTCCGGATCCAGTTTCCTGGGGGAGGTGGCCATTTTATGACCAGAACCAAATCCCATCATTCGACATATCGAACTTTATGGTTTGTCAATTCTTAGTCTTGGTAACCATTTCAAGGGTTCTTGGCCACATTAATATAACGCGAACGGTCTCCGGATGACCTGCAGCTCAAACTTTAGATCGATTCATGAGAAAGGCACGACTACACCTTTAGGTGGATTAAATCAGATTTGGTATCCCCAAATCCATGAATTATCATTTATATTATCATAGATAAAACATTTCTATACATGTTCGTACATTTCACATTAGAAAATAATGGAAAAAAATGGTTGGTTGAACATCTCATTTCGGAAATATTTACATTTTTCTGAAAATCGTGATCAATTTGTCCCCGGTTTACGGTACTCAAAATGAGGGCCATTTATTGTATTGTAGTATTTCTTTTTTTAATACTCGAACTAAACAACTGAAAGTTTAAAATCTCTTCGCACTCGGACATCAATTGATATTCTGTGTTTCGCTCTTTCTATTATTGCTTCTCGGCAACAGTTGTTTATCGCTTGTTTTATTTGAGATAACAAAAGCGGATAACGAAGATAACGAATCGTACTATTGTCGGTACATTACTATTCATTAGTGCTGTGATGTTTGCATGTTCGCTCACAATTTCGTCTACATCACTATCGCGTCAAATTTACACATATTTGTAGAGACGGGTATACTACATAAATAATTTAAAAATTTCAACTCTTTTCAAGCAAATGACATATATATTTACCTCGATCAATGCTTAGAGATGGAACAAGATGGAATATGGAGATGGAATAAAAATACAGACGATTTTAGTAATATTCCTTCCAAAACTAGAAATACGTCAAAATGACACGTCCCGTAATCCTGATGTTAAAGAAAAATAGCAACAACAAATATTTCGATTTGGTTTTGATCAAATCTCGAACTTTACTTCGAACACCAGCATATTATGGTAGTTTGTGGCAGCTGAAACTGTAATTTTTTTTTTAAATTTTACTAAATTCAATCATTTTTAAACGGTTTTATTTAGCTTGCCCTGTAACATGTTTGTATATTTGTATGTTTGTAACATGTTTGTCTGTAGCGCTGTCCCACAATAATAGAAATTTGACTTCCTTCCTGTTGACCGATTGATCTGAAATTTGGAACACACCTTTATCTCTTCAGTCACTACAATACTGAGTATTTCATGATCTTGCAAATCCAAGATGGCAGCCGCTAAAAAATGGCGGATTACATATTTTCTCAAAACCTCATCAATATAGGTTTTTCCTAAACCCCATCATTATGGGTATCAAATGAAAGGGCTTGACTAGTAGAACATAGTTATTTATGAAAAATGTAAATCCAAGATGACGGCCGCTACAAAATGGTGGGTCACATATTTTCTCAGAAATCCAAAATGGCGGCCGCTACAAAATGGTGGATTACATATTTTCTCAGAACCCCATCAATATGGGTATCAAAAAAAGGGCTTGATTAATAGATCAGTGTTATTAGAACGTATAAGATCATGAAAAATTCAAATCAAAGATGGCCGCAGTTCCCAAGTAACCAATTACTTTTTTCAAAAAAATGGTTTCATTCAGCTTGACCTCTTTGTATGTATATTTGAATGTCTGTGGAGTATGTAAAGTAAAAATATTCTGAGGAAAAAAAGGTGATAAATAAAAAATCATAGAACGTTGAATGGTTTATTTGAGAAATATGCAAAGATACAAATAATGTACTAAAAGAAAATAAAATAAGTAAAAATAACTTTTTAAGTTAAACGGTTTCTTTGTGATTAAACATAATAATAATACAGATATTGTACTAGAAGCTAGAAAATGATTAGGCAATTAGCAGTTAGCTGTTATCATATCCTTTCCTTCATTAATCAAGGTCATTGAAGAAACTAAAATAAAATCGTGGTGCACGTTGGATTGCCATTACCCGCATTTAATGGTTTCATCAGATGCCTCGCGATTTTATTTTAGTCTCATCAATTTACTTGATTAATGAAGGAAGGAGTATGATAACTTTCCGTGGCTGGAGTGGATGGTTCGAGTGGGAGTAGAGTGTTCGGAAGATCAATTGCAAAATGTGGATAGCTCTGTTCTCCTATTTAGCTTTGCAAGCGGTGCAGTGTATCGTTTGACTACTCAGGTGTGCTCGATGGCAATTTGACGTTTCATCTGCAAACGAGGAGCTCCACAACATTTGCTCTACGATAATGGCACGAATTGTTAGTGAGTTGAAAAGGATATAGCTAATCAACCGTGATTGTGCAGAGAGTACAACCAATCCAACACTAAAATGGTATTCCTGTCCTGCAGGTACCCCGCATATGGATATTTTGTACTTTATTTTTAAGAGCCCATTGTGCGATCGGTAGAAGAGGCATTAAAGTTGCTAGATGACGGTCGTAATCTCACAGATGAATGTATCTGATGCAAGATTCTGTGTACAAATGTTGCGGCTCTGGTTGAAGACGATGCCGTGGGATACCTTCCGCGACAGCTACAGTATATCCAGTTTTGCAGTTATAGAGATTCCTAGTCAATCCGGTACTCCCCAGAGTATATTGGAACTGGAATTTCGATCAACGTACATCCAGCTATGGGCTGAATATACGCAGACCATTTATCAACCAATCTGATAGATTGACTAGGTGATGAGAGAAGACGGGATTTGAAAAGAGAAAAAAATAAACAATTATAATTAATTCAAATTTATAAGCCTAAATTCAGTATACATATTTATTTCCTATTTGTATATCCTACTATTTAATATCGTACGAAAAATACAGAATCGGCTTTTTTTTATTCATTTATTTTCAACTGGCTCAGCAACGTTAAGCATCAATGAGCCGTGTTTATGTATAGGGAAAAGTCTCTGTGAGTAGAACTATGCAAATGTTCTTTCTCATAAAGGCATAAAAACCCTATGATTTTTTCAAGAAATAGAACAATATAAATAATTATACAACAATTCATTATGAAATATTATTTAAGACTTCTTCTTGAGGATTTTTTATAGAGAAAACCACCTCCTTGAAGATTGCGAGCAATTGCGTGCATCTGAGTATTTTTGAGTTCTGAGGAAAATAGTTGAAGAAAAATGAAAACGTTAATAACCATATATTATTGATAAATAATAAAAATATTCATAATAAAAAACAAAAAAGTTGGAGAAGTAAACGATAATCAAAAATAAAAGAAAAATACACACATACTCATACTTGAAAGTGTATGGATTTGAGGAAGTAATAAATCAACATAATTGCATCGAGATTACGAGTAGCCAGAACGTCACGGATCGAAACATTGAGTGGCATTCCATTTTTGCGAAAATGTTCTATTAAAGATAACCTTTTATTTTGAAATTCAGAGCAATACCATACAATGTGATCAATATCGTGGTAACCTGTACCACAAATACATAGGTTACTATCACTGATGTTAATTCGAAAAAGATGTGCATTCGAGGAATAATGATTAGACATGAGTCTGCACACTACTCGAATGAAATCACGAGAATAATTATATCCTTTGAACCATGGTTTGAGGGAAACTTTAGGAATGATAGAATACAGCCACCGACCTTTATCACTACCATTCCAACTTGTCTGCCAACATTGAAGTGCACGTTCACGAGGAATATTGAGATATTCATCAAAAGTAATGGGCCTATGAAATAAGACTCCTTCCATAGCGCCCTTTTTAGCTAGAAAATCTGCTTTTTCATTTCCTGGTATCGAACAATGAGAAGGAATCCATACATAAGTGATATTAAATGATCTACTCATCAAAACACTGAAAAGCTGTTGGATTCCAGACAAGAAATACGAAGAATATCTAGACCTTACCGAACGAAGTGCCTCTAAAGAGCTGAGACTATCAGAAAAGATGTAAAAATGTTCGGGTGACAAGGACTGAATATGTTGTAAAGCAGTGTATATCGCAGCCAATTCCGCAACAAACACCGAACAAGGTAAACTAAGCTTACGGAATGTGGAGAAGTTAATATTAAATACCCCAAAGCCTGTGGAACCATGAAGACTGGATCCATCAGTAAAAAAAGTTTTGGTTGAGTCAATATGTTTATATCTTGACAAGAATATTACAGGCATAACTATTTGGCGGAGATCACTTGAAATACCACTAACATAAACTTTCATTGTCAAGTCAAAATTAATAGAAGGATTGAACAAAATTGAAGGAATGGATTGATAACCAGATGAAGCTGATGGGCTTTCCAGGGTCAGAAATTCATGATATAGCAACATTCGCTTAGATTGAGTACCTAAGGTTAGCATTTTTTCAAAGTTTGCTATCACTATCGGATTGAGTGTTTCACAACGTATCAAAAAACGGAATGATAACTCGAAAAAGCGCACAGAAAGAGGAAGGATGCCAGCTAAAATTTCTAGGCTCATTGTATGCGTTGACTGCATACATCCTAGAACAATACGCAAACAGCGATATTGAATTCTCTCCAGTTGCAGAATATGAGTACGGGCAGCGGATCTGAAGCAAAAACTTCCATACTCCATAACAGATAGAACGGTTGTTTTATACAACCTAATTAAGTCGTCAGGATGGGCCCCCTACCAAGTCCCTGTTATGGATCGAAGAAAATTTATTCGTTTCTGACATTTTTGTTTCAAGTAGCCTATGTGTTTACCCCATGTGCCTCTGGAGTCAAACACAACTCCTAAATACTTGAATGACAAAGAGAGCCTAATTGTTCTACCCAAAAGTTGAAGTTGCAATTGTGCGGGACGGTGTTTTCTTGAAAACACAACCATTTCTGACATTTCAGAAGAAAACTCAATACCCAATTTACAAGCCCACTCAACCAAATTATCAAGAGAAATCTGCAAGGGATTATACAGATCAAAACTGTCTTTGCCCATTACCGACTCTACGCAATCATCTGCATATTGTCTCCAAGTACAATTACCTGATAAACAAACATCAATGTCATTTACATAAAAGTTGTAAAGGATTGGACTAAGACATGAGGGAGACTCATGTAGCTAATTCGTAAAACTGACGAAGAACCATGGGAAAAACTCATATCTTTTTCACGCATTAGGTTAAACAAAAAACAATTTAATTTTGGAGAAAACCCATTTAGATGAAGTTTTCCAAAAAGAACCTCAATGGAAACTGAATCAAAGGCACCCTTGATGTCTAGGAACACTGATGCCATTTGTTGCTTTTTACTCAAGGCGATGTCAACCTCTGATGAAAGCAGAGCAAGACAATCATTAGTTCCTTTGCTTCTACGAAACCCGAACTGCGAAGGTGAGAGAAGGTTGTTGGATTCTATCCAGCTGTCTAAGCGACTTAGAATCATTTTCTCTAATAATTTGCGAATGCAAGGAAGCATTGCTATTGGTCTATAAGAATTATAATCAGACGCAGGTTTACCAGGTTTCAGAATAGCTATAACTTTAATCTGTCGCCACTCATGTGGAACAACGTTCTGCTCAAGAAAAACATTGAACAATTTTAACAAACGTTTCTTCGCATTGTCAGGAAGGTTTTTCAATAAGTTGAATTTGATCCTATCTGACCCCGGAGCCGAATTGTTACATGACAGAAGTGCAAGCGAAAATTCAGCCATACTGAATGGAGGCGCAATATCATCAGATGTCTCCAGGAAGGGAGGTGGAGCGGGGGCTGAATCTGGGCATATCTTCTTGGCAAAGTCATAGATCCACCTTTCAGAATATTCAATCTGTTCATTTGAATGAGAAGAATTTCTCATTTGTCTGGCAACTCTCCAAAGAGTACTCAAAGAAGACTCTCGGGAAAGCCCATTCACAAAATTTCGCCAATAACCTCTTTTTTTGGCTTTTATGAAGCTTTTGAATTTACGCTCCAGATAAATGTAATTGTCGTAACGTTCGCAGGAACCCGATTTACGCCAATCCTTGAACGCATTCGATTTTTCTTTATAAAGATCTGTGCAATCTTGATCCCACCACAGATTAGGAGGACGACTGCGAAACGAGTTCCCAGGAAAACGTTTCGTCTGAGCATCAATAGCACTATCATGAATTAATCCAGCTAGAAAATTATACTCTTCTAACGGGGGTAACTCATGAACTAATGCCACTGATTCTGAAATAATTGAAGAATATCTCTTCCAATCAATGTTTCTAGATAAATCATGCTGAACATTCAAAGTTCCTGACGATTCAGAATAATTCGAAATAGAAACGGTGATTGGCAAATGATCACTTCCATGTGGATCTTGGATAACCTTCCAATAACAATCTAATGATAAAGAGGAAGAACAAAGGGATAGATCTTAGCGACTTGCGCGGCCTGGTGATGGAGCAATTCTTGTTAAATCACCTGTATTCAAAATTGTCATGTTGAATTCATCGCATAGATCATAGACCATAGGAATCATCACGGTCTAAACGAATAATATTGAAATCATGGATGTTTAACACATTGTCCGAACGAAGCCATGTTTCAGATAAAGCAAACACATCACAATTCAAAAAATGGAGCATTTGCTTGAAAGAGTCAAGTTTTGGTAGAAGACTTCTACAATTCCACTGTAAAATAGTAGATTTCTCTGACTCATTCAATAAATTAGGCATCGAAATTAGGGGCCACTTTGAAACCATTTGCTTAGCTAACTGACTGATAGTAGGGAACCAAGCAGAAATGAGACATTTCATTGAATCTGAAATTCCGAAAATATCAAAGATCCCTCCAACAATTGAAGAAAAGGAAATACCTCCTGTAAATGATTGGGGTTCAGGAGCCGATTGAGAAGCGAATCTGGAATGACTTGACAAAGAGAATCGGCCTTGTTTACTACAAAAACCTGAGAAAACATGAAATGTGATTTAGAATTTGAATCAAATTGTGAATGTAAATTGGTTTAATAAAATAATAAATTTTAGTTCAAGCCGCTACAAAAAACTGCTATTTCTAATGTAACATCTTGCGAAACAACAATTATCACCACAAGCCTTCTGGCAAGTTCTAATGCTTTATGATTTAAATTTGTTCCAAGATGAGAGTTTTCATCTGACAAAAAGTTATGTCAAATATACTTTAAAACCAAATTTGCTGTTTGGGATCAAAATGTGAATAACTCGCATAGAATTCTGAGATATTCTACTCAATAGAACGAAAACAACAAAAGAAATAGTCGACCAATTTCCTTTATTTCCATATAATTCTATTGTATTCAAACGGTCGGAATCGATCCAGCTGCTACGATAGTTAACTTCCTGCTTTTGTGTGGCGAAAGGGAGCTACAAAAGCCACAACCATTGATAACCTCAAGTTCCAATTTCCCCTTTCGAAAGTCGGCTTTCGATAGGGCGAAATCAATATTTCACTAAGAATTTACTCTCCACCCGGAGGAGCAGTAGTGCTCCAATTTATCCCATCCGGACTGGAGAGTTCCTAGCTGGGGATAGGAAAGCAATTATTTTTGACTATTATCGCTTTTCTTCCCATTTTTTGTTTGTTCGGTAAAATTGATCTCCACCAGACGCAAGAGACCTGGCGGACGTTGGGGGTTGGGTTGGGGTTTCATTCTCACTGCTTTGGGCACACCGAAAAGAATCTGTTCCAATCGGACACGCGGTCGGTCGGTTGTGGTCTGTGATAGCTGCAGTCTGGAGGTTCGCGATCTCGAGGGGCACAATCGGGAAATAATTGTGAGGTGAGAACACAACGCCATTGCAGAAGGCACCGCTAGAATCCGCTTCCGCTACGGAGGTTCATGGAGACTAAAGCAGATTTTATTGCTTTTCTGCCGGGATGGCGGTCTATTTGCTAATAACGAAATGCTATATCCTGCTGGACGTGGTGGAAAACTTTCCGAGCTCAGAGTATTGCCCTGGCGTTGCGGTGCATTGGTAGAATTTATCTATAAGCTTCCAACATAACCAACATCGTTTGGAAGAGGAGAAGCGGATTCGGTGAAAATGGCAAAGCTAGGAGCCAGGGCACTAAGTTAGGAAGTCTTTGTGTCGGTTTGAATAGTTTCGCTGGAATGCTATTGTCTAGCTCATGAACTTTTATCGGGGGCGAGTTCCGGAAACGCTAGGCAATAAATACAATTGATTGGGATAGTACATAACTTCTGTTAATCTTCTTTGGAAATAAAGTGATAGCCACGGCTTGTGAAATGGATTTCCAGCGTTGCGCTTTAAGAAGGTGGAACGATACATTATTGGGTATTTGAATTTATCCGGAGTGGAACTTTGATTTGTAGATTTGGAAACAGAACTGTTGTTTGTGTATTACCTAGGAGTGTAAATAAATGATGAAATCAAACAATAGGGTTTTTTTCGATAACTAGTTGAAATTGAATCACAATTATCGTTATATCGCCGTAATTAAGTGGAATAAGTGAGCATCTGGAAGCGCTGAGTTGTTAAATATCCTCATCGATGGAACTTGCGAACTTTACATTTTACATTTTTAGTTATATTTTACAATGAGTGGAAAAGTGCAGACTGATTACGTAATTAATCGAGGAAAACACGTTACTCACACCTAATTTGTACTTCATTACGCCAATCACAACTCCTTCTTCCATAAAAATAGCAAAAGTATTGCTTCTCCCATGGTGATGGTGATGTTAACCGAATGTGTCGCGTAACCTGTTGTCACTGTATTCAATCTGTTACACTATTCTTCTCCCATCCACCCACAACGGCCTTTTGTGAGCGCAGTGAATCAAGAACAAAGCAGTATTACTAGGTTGCATCAACGATAATCGATGTCAGACGTGTTCGAACAAAGAGGCAGCCTGACAAAATAGCGATCCTCGGGCTCTTCTTTCGAGTCCTGGGAGACTCCCGGAGACGCCACAAATACCGAGAGCAATTTGAGCGAACAAGCACGATTTGTTCTACATGAAAGGACCAATTTAAACACTCAATCGTAGAATATAAAAGCTTGTCGTTCTAGTAGCCTGCGAAAGCTCGACAAAGTCCGAGCCAAAATGGGACGGGGAGATGGAGTGTCCGATGAGTGTGTGCTGACCGGGCCGGACCGGACCTGGACCATCCACTGCTCGAGCCATAATGCATTTTCTCGATGGAATATGGATCTGTAATGCAACCGGCTGCAACTCAGAAACCACACACCCGACACATACACATACACGGGCTGAACGCAAGTGCCGAGTGGGAGGTATACATATTGTGAGGTCTCGTTTTACAAGACCAGTCGACGTCCGAGATCGGATGTTAACCAGGAAGGGACGAGCTGAGTAAATTATTCTCTGATGCTTTAGTCCTAATGGGAGAATAAATAATGCATTTCAATTAAAATGCAAAATCGACTGTGAGCAACCCTTTCCCTTTTCTTTCGCTTCCGATTCCTGATGGGTGTTCACGAGAAACAAAAGAGGTTCTATTGATGAAATTACACACAGAACGTGGACTGCAGCGCTCGCAAACGCAACGACTGATGGGAAATAAATGGATTCGAACAGAGAACGCATTTCAGTTCATCAAATGGTTTGAAAGCAGACAACAACGACGATAACAGAAAATTGAAACTGGGCTTTCAAGAGTGCGAGTATTCTGAAATAAATGTTCATTAATACGATGATTGAACGTCGAAAGCCATTTGCGGTAAATTTCATTCCATTTTTTTCCAAATGTACAGCTTAGAGCCATCGTTTGCTTGTCGAAGCTTTAAAAAATATGTTCCAAATACAAGCATTTGGGAGAAGTGGGTTTAACGATTAAGAAGTAATGATTTTAGTTCAGATGATACAGAATATTGGAATCCAACGAAAAACACAATCGGAACGATGCCGACGATTGAGCTATTAAGCTACTATAAAACTATGAAGAAAAAAAAGGGAATTGGAGAAATGACACGTGAGATGATTTTGCAGCATGGCAACGCCAAACCATATTTACATGGATTTGTTATGAATTACCTAAAAAGAGTGAACTGGGGGATTCTAACTCGCCTGCAACATTCTCTAGACATTGCCCCCTTAGACTATTATTTATTCCAGTCCATGGCGACGGCTGATTCTAGAAGTTCGGACTAGATTTCTGCCTTTAATTTGGACAGTTGCGAGCAGTACTTGCTGGTTTTTGTCGAATCTATAGAAGTTTATAATAAAGAATTCCTTTCCAATCTCATCAGACACAGATTAAGGTACACCAGGACATGTTGAAACGGAAGCCATAACTTTTACTGGGAATGATGGAATGATTTGAAGTGAACAGTAGTTTTTAACCCACTTTATGAAAGTCATAACCAGAATATTGGAATGCCTCAACACAATCAACGCCTTTGTTTACTTTTTGTCGTTCGTTTTGACTCAATCGGTCCGAAAACACCGATTTTGAATAAAAATATGTTCAGAATTGCACATCAGGTAACCAAAAAATGATAATTAATTTGATTAGTAGAAACTAAAACCGAAAATTATCCTTTCCATATAGAACTCTGAGCATTTGACCTTACCCAAAAGTTTTTCAACCCTGGGGTAAGTGGAAACAGCAGTGAAAATCGACTATTTTTCAAAACTTGCGGCATTTCAAACACGCAAATTAAACTAGATATCAACATTTTCATTAGAAATTCTGCACATCGAAAGACCAGATAAATGGTCGACAATTTGAATACAAATACAGGTCGGACTCGATTATATGTGATTCGATTATACACAATTTTGGACTCGATTATATACAGTTAGTGTTTTTTTATATATATTTCAAAAATGACTTATTTCACGAAAAAATATTACCGTCCAACGTTAAGGTAAATTTTAAGTGTTTTTTATATGTACAGTGGGGTCAAAATCGTGATTTTTTAAGATTTTGCTTGAATTTTCATGAGGAATTCCTTCATTTCGATATTGCAGCGAAATTAAGAAAGATAGAAGTTGAGTTTCAAAAAACAAATTGTAGAGTGGTTAGAGAGCTTTAATTTAATTGGTAGAAAGGATCCAGTTTAATATAAATTTTTAGGATAAAATTCATAACAACACACTGAAAATTATTAACTTAGGTATTTCTTCCAAAATGTCATTCAAATCTACTAATTTACATGTTTCACAACTATACCCTGTACTGAATTTTCTCATCTTTCTAATGGAAGCAACAGAATCGTCTTATGATACTATACTATACTATACGATGTCATTGTTGCACTTGGCGACTACAATCTCCCACACCTGTCATGGTGTTTCGACGAAGACTGCAACAGTTACCTTCCAAGTAACGCTTCTACCGAATCAGAAATTGCGTTTGCAGAATCCAACCTCACATCTGGACTTCACCAAATTAACTCAGTTCGTAACGCAAACAGACGCCTTCTTGACTTGACGTTTGTGAGTGGATCTACCTATGTAGAGCTCATGTTCCGCCTACTTCGCTATTGAAATTGACCCTCATCATAACCCGTTTGTTCTCCGGCTTGAAATCGTGACTGGAAATCAAATTCCTATTGGCGTAAGTAACGTGGATGACTTGGATTTTCAACGATGTGACTTCGTAGCGCTTAATGACCTGCTTGCGGTGGTTGACTGGGATACAACCCTCGGTGACGCATTCACGGATCAGACAACGACACTGTTCTACGAGATGATTTTTAGCATACTCCACTATCATGTACCACGTAAACACAGGAGCTCCGCAGTTCACTCAAAACTCCCTTGATGGAACCGAGAACTACGACACCTTCGAAATAGCGTTCGGAAAGCTCGTAAACGTTTTTTTCCGCGAAAGAACTTGGTGAAACAGGGAATGATTAAAACATCTTGAAGCGCTCTACAACGAATGTCAAGAAAACGCGTTCCGAAGCTACACCAAACGCACCGAGTCGAATTTAAACTTGATCCGTCATCCTTCTGGTCCTACATTAGGAACCTTAAAATTACCAATCGAATTCCTTTAGAAATGACGTATAGTGGAGCAACTGTAGACTCGCCCGAGAAAATCGCTGACTTCTTCGCGGATTTTTTCAGCAGCGTGCATAATATTGACTCTCCCAGTTTTTCAGCGGCTGGTCGAAATATTTCATCGTTTGACATAAGCCTTCCGCAATTAACTTTCGCTCCAAACGACGTAGCTGCCGTTTTGAAAACACTTGACGCTTCCAAAGGTGCCGGTACAGATTGTCTACCTCCAGCATTTCTCAAGGAATGTGCTGATACGTTAAAAACTCCGATCAGCCTAATCTTCAACCGCTCCCTGTGCGAGCAAAGGTTTTCAGAGGTGTGGAAGATGGCATCGATCACTCCAATCCACAAGTCTGGTAGTGTTCACGCCATTACCAACTACCGAGGAATCTCGATACTAAAGGGTGTGTCACATCAAATTGCATCACGGAAACAACGCTGTAAAAATTCGCCCAGTAGACCGATCCTTTTGAAAATTTTAGACAGTAAAATAAAAACTATTAAACAACTTTTGGCATTTTCTCTTTATTCATACTTCGAGCCCAAGCCCGTATGCTCGCACCTTCCTCTTTATCCCGTCCATAAGGTTCTGTACAACGTCAGGTTGTAGTTTTTTTTGAACAGAAATCAATTTTCTCTTGAAGTCCGCCTCCGATTTGACAACTTTTGGGTTCTTCCGGAGGGCCTGCTTCATAATCGCCCAATATTTCTCTATTGGGCGAAGCTCCGGCGCGTTGGGCGGGTTCATTTCCTTTGGCACGAAGGTGACCCCGTTAGCTTCGTACCACTCCAACACGTCCTTTGAATAGTGGCACGAAGCGAGATCCGGCCAGAAGATGGTCGGGCCTTCGTGCTGCTTCATTAGTGGTAGTAAGCGCTTCTGTAGGCACTCCTTAAGGTAAACCTGCCCGTTTACCGTGCCGGTCATCACGAAGGGGGCGCTTCGCTTTCCGCAAGAGCAGATCGCTTGCCACACCATGTGCTTTTTGGCAAACTTGGATAGTTTCTGCTTGCGAATCTCCTCCGGAACGCTGAATTTGTCCTCTGCGGAGAAGAACAACAGGCCCGGCAGCTGACGAAAGTCCGTAGACGTAGGTTTCGTCGTCCATTACCAGGTAATGCGGCTTCGTCAGCATTTCGGTGTACAGCTTCCGGGCTCGCGTCTTCCCCACCATGTTTTGCCTTTCGTCGCGGTTAGAAGCCTTCTGAACCTTGTATGTACGCAGGCCCTCACGCTGCTTGGTCCACTGGACGAATGAACTTGACAAATTCAGCTTATTGGCGACATCCCGGACCGAACTTCTCGGATCACGTCTAAACTGCTTAACTACGCGCTTGTGATCTTTTTCACTGACGGAGCATCCATTTTTGCCGTTCTTCACCTTCCGGTCGATGGTTAGGTTCTCGAAGTATCGGTTTAGTACTCTGCTGACCGTGGATTGGACGATTCCCAGCATCTTACCGATGTCCCGATGTGACAACTCTGGATTCTCGAAGTGCGCAGGATTAATTCACGACGCTCTTTTTCGTTCGACGACATTTTTCCAAATTTACGAAAAATTGACAGTGAAGCATGGCCAACGTGATCTATACACTCTTATCTGATTGTAAGCGAAAGCTGAAGATATAATTCCTAAAAATTAAATTTCTACAGCGTTTTTTCCGTGATGCAATTTGATGTGACACACCCTTTATGCTGCATCGCCAAAGTTTTTGAAGAACTCGGGAATCTCTTCAATGCTCATGTCACTCATGTCTGATGATGCTCAACACGGTTTCGTGAAGAAAAGGTCAACCTTTCTAATCTGATGAGCTATATAAGCTTTTGTCAGAAACCGTAGAAAGTCGCAGTCAGGTAGATGCTATCTACTTTGATTTCTCTAAAGCTTTTGATAAAGTTCCTCACGAACTGGCTATCGAGAAGCTTAAGGTGAAGGTGGAAGCTAGCCATTGTAGTAGTATAGGTAAACCCACGAGTAAAAATGGGGTAATAGTGTTTGTGAGAGAAGAGCAAAGCACACGTAAATAGATCAATTTACTTATCAGACTGTGTGGCGCTTCATTGACACGAGTCTTTGAATACATTTGAAAAAAAAATAACAATTCAATACTAAAGTTAAATGTATGAACGATATGTTCCGATGAACAATTGCAAATATAAATATATATAGAAGGCGTATTTGCATATGAAGCAAAATTCTGATTATACGCGAGCGTAACATGAGCAAATTTATAACACATGCGAATTGGGGGTCTTTTGGTATTAATTTGGTTCTTCCGCATAGTAACTCGATGTTGATAATTCCTTAATATTTTCCTTCGTTGATCGTATTGTTTTCACATATTCACGTTGGAGAGCCTTAATTTTGATTGAATGTAATACTTTTCCGTTTACTGTTTTTGAGAACATAGGCAGCCGTGGCAGTGTTCCGAGCTCTGCGATACAATTTTCTTACTCAATGTTAAAGTTGCTAAAACATACATTATAGACCCATTAAACGTAAAAATAATAATTGTATTGATATCAACACAATTTCATTCTATTGATTTTCATGACATGAAACGCTATGACTCACAAATAACATTTTATTGAGTGGTTTTTATAGCTGTTTCGATGATGTTGTCTGGCATCAGTGTCGAAAAAATAACGATGCTTTCACCAATACAAACAAAACCAATGCCGAAGATTGAAAAACGAAAATTTAACTTTCAGAGCACTTGCTAGAGTTTTCCGACGTTTTTCACTATACAGTGCGACAGCAGATGAAAATTCAACATCTTGTAAGTAATCGATTAGAATTTGGTTGATATTATTTGATGGGAAGTGTGCGAAAACGATCATTTTCTTCACACTGTTTCGCAAAATTATTGATTTTCGGGCAAGAGGTGAGGGAGGGAGATGAATGAAATGAGCGCCATTGTGGCAGCCATTTGTGGCTAGCTTCCACCTTCACCTTGAACATATTGGACTTCCTGATTGGATAACTGAGTGGCTCAGATCGTACCTAACCGACAGAAAAGCTTTCGTGAAAGTTTCGCGTTCCTTGGGCCGTTGATATTCATTCTCTTCGTCATTGATCTCGCCAGCCGGTTGTAATCTGGTAAACTTTTGTACGCTGATGACATAAAAATATTTAGAGAAATCACTTCCATTCTGGACTGCTGTGCTTTACAAGCCGACGCGAATGAATTGATGGCATGGTGTGCTGATAACGGCATGGAGCTGAACATCAGCAAGTGCAAGACAATAACCTTTACGAGGCGTCAATCGTTTATATCTCATGACTACGTCGTTTGCTCTGCTGTTATCGAAAATAACGCCGAGATCTCCATCAAAGATCTCGGCGTTATTTTCGACACCAAACTGAAGTTTACCGAACACATCAACACCGTCATCGGAAAAGGATACGCTGTCTTAGGGTTTATCCGGCGCAACTCGAAGTCCTTCCGAGACCCGTACACGCTGAAGGCTTTGTACGTCTCAATGGTACGAAGTGTCTCTGAATACGCAGCATGCGTGTTGGCTCCCTACCATACAACGCATATCGTCAGGATTGAAAAAGTGCAACGCTGTTTTATCCGCTACGCCTTAAGGCAACTGCCGTGGAATTCCTAATTACGAGACTTGCTGTATGCTCATCGACTTGGAAGCTTTGTCGACAAGGAGGACGAAAATTCAACGTTTTTTTGTCTTCGATTTGTTGTTCGGAAACATCGACTGTACTCAGTTAATCAGCGAGATACGGTCACATGGAACCTCGTACGGGCAGAACTGTCCCTTGACCAGCTGCTTCCGTGCATTCAAAGAAGTTGGATGTCACTTCGATTTTAATATGTCCAAATGTGTCTTTAAACGTAGAATAAGGAATATTAGGTAGCGCCAATTTGAGGTACTCTCCAGTGAGTATATCCGGTGCACTGTAGAGAGTTTGTGCGCTCTCTTTCCACACTCTAGCGCGACAGAGTGTTGAGTGAAAAAACTTATCTTCCATCATTTTGCGCTCGCACTTATCTAGAACTATGATGACACACACTATGGCGCTACACAGAGGATATGGACATCACTGAGCGCAATAATGTCCACCAATATGTAATACAATAGCATTGTATTACCCCTGGCCCTGTTTTCTGTTGTACTAATAAGACTTTAGCTCATCAATGAACCGTCCAGAAACTCCGACTATTTCCAGTTTCGCCAGTAGTATCTTGTGACTGATACAATCGAATGCTGCTTTCAAATTGGTGTATATTGCATCGATCTGTTTCCCACAACCAACATTCTTAGTAGGCACAGATGAGAATTCAACAAAATTAGTTATTCCACTTAGTCCAGGGAAAACCTAAGAAAGCTTAGTGTCTCATGCGAGAATATAAATATTTAAAAATTACTTTCTCCAGCAACTTGGAAACACGCCCATATAACTCCTCGGTAATTCTTGATATTATTATTGGCTTCCTTTTTATACACAAGAAAAGGATGATTTACATCGGATAGGAAAGTGACATTGTTGCATCGACTAATTGTAAATGTGGAGCAGAGGAACTATCAGACTTTGTTACGGTTAAAAAAAATAAATCATCTACAACAATAAAAAAATAAATAAACTATAGATCATTTGTTAAGATACGAATCGAAGTATGACTTTAAATCATATAATCTCATTAATTCTCCTCATCACCTAAATACCTGTAAGGAATTGCATGCTGCCAACGCAATGTAATCAAAACCGAATCAGCAATAAATCCTCTCAACTAATTTGGGGCTCTTTGGTCCAAAGGACGACAAAAAAAGGTTAAATATGCAGCGGGGAGAGAGAGAGAAATCGGATATAGATATGGGAAGGAAGAGAAAGAGAAATAATAGAGGGATTCGAGTCCTAAAGGAAGATTTGGAAGGCTCAAATCGGTCTTAGCTTACGGACCGTCGAAGAACACATACCGATAAAAAAAAATTACCCAAAATTGAAGTTATTCTTCTTGATTCGATTCAATTCTTTGTTTAAACTTTTTTTAAATTTTTCAGTTCTTTCGCCTCTAAATATTTTTCTTGAGTGAAGTGCAAGAGCAGATAAGGAATGAAGGAGTTGCATTCACGACATCCACCTTTCTCGCAGGATCCGACCGACGGAAGAGGTACCTTGGATAAAACTTTGGAGATCAGCGAGCCCCCAACGTTATCGCTGCTCCACACGTATACGGTGAGTCGGTCGAACGTTTCGGAGATCGCAGTGCAATGAAGTCTGGTCGAACCTAGCTCCCGCTCATCGTCGCTTACACCGATGAGAATGAGCTCCGTGTGCGGGCACCGTGAGTAGAAAAAAACTCAAAACCTCTTGTTCCGGCTCGGTTTCGGCTCGGCTCTACTAACCTGAAAAGAAAAAAACTATATAATAAAATAAAAAAAAAACTTACCATTCTCTTCTGATTACAATAAAATATTTTAACAAATTCATCATCACCAGCTTCCGTAGTATTCGTGAGTCCACCTCGTTCAAAGGTAAACAAGCCGACCCTGATGTAAAACAAATTAGTTAAAAAAAACTGGGGTAGACCCTTCACTGAGGGTGAGACCGGCACCCCTTGAATTTTACTACAAAACTCTAATTAACTATGTTTTTGAACACTGTACATGTTAGTATTTTAGACGTTGTAAATTAAATCCGATTCACCGTGATTCGTCAAATGTTAAAATATTAAAAAGACAAACGCGAATGCCGATGATGTGCAACCGGATGTAATTTTTCGGTACAAGTGGAATTAAAGCTTTTAGTCTTGGACGAGGTATAAAATCCTTTCTCGTTGTTCTACAGTTTGTCCCCTGGATTGTTAATTATCACTGGGATTCGAGTTGAGTTAAGTTAAAGCAATAAATTAATAGAAATAGTCTATGGTTTTGGGGTAAGACCGTCACCCTTTGAGTGGAGTAAGTCAGGAATGATTTCCAGTTAGTTGAAGGTTATTGGGACATATTTTCCATCTTTTTCAGATGTCTCGTATCTCCCAAGGAAATCGAATTGTGAGAGTGGGTCCCAGGAGAACCTCACCCTTGCAAAAGAGGCTATCGTTGGTGGAGTTTCTGTCAAACGTGCTTCCAAGACTTTGGAATCCCCAGATGCTGCTCACAGTAGAGAACCGAGTTGAGGGTCTGGCCATAGTTGAGCAGCTGAATGATTCCCTTCCAATCCCACCAAACACACAGGAAAACCTTCCTGGCCGTCAATCCGGGCTTGGCGATGGTTTGGGCCGGCTCACCGCGCTTCGACCACGACTTTTTTCGCTTTAGGTTGTCGTACGTGATCCACTTTTCATCACCAGTCACCATCTTCTTCAAAAATGGGTCGAGTTCGTTCCGTTTCAGCAGTGCATCGCAGGCGTTGATTCGGTCTAAAAGATTTTCTTGCGTCAACTCGTGTGACACCCATACATCCAGCTTTTTTTGGAATCCAATCTTCTGCAAATAGCTTCAAACGGTTTTATGGTCTATACCCAGTTCCTGGCTTAGATGATTTCAACGATTTTATCGGTTTCCACGACGTTTGGCCTACCAGTACGGGGTGTATCTTCGACAGCCACTGTACCAGAACGAAATCGATCTAACCAAAGCTGCGCTGTGCGAATCGTTACAGTATTGGGTCCATAAACTACACGAATTTTTTTGGCCGCCTTCGTTGCAGTTTTACCTCGCAGGTAGTAAAAACGTAAAATATGGCGAATTTCTTGCTTGGTGGACTCCATCTTTGACGCGCTATAACTTGAGACTGAAAAGGACAATCACAACACTGTCAAAACGACACTTGTAGCACAGATTGTCGTCTCTAAATAGCCGTACAGTATGACCCGATGCGATAAGTACAACATAAGATATGTTTAAGTGTTGCCATATATTGACAATATACGACATTTCTTTTTCCCCAACCCAGTATTTAATTTCTTCCTTTTCCATATTCCATGTTCGCCGGGGCTTGTTCCGACCATATCTCCGGAATCAGTTGAGCGATTCGATATATATTCTATAGTGACATCTAGAATTAGAATACATCACATTCACATTTTGTTAAACACCCGAAAACAAATCGTTTAAATTTTTATTTTCTTATTTTGTACTGTCAGTCCCAGTCAGTCAACACTTTCCTACCAAAAAGCTCAACGTCGGCCCCTTGGGACCGACACAGGGCTCAACGTGGTGATGAATAGAGTACAATACAAATATTGATGTTTTAGGTGAAATAAAAGCGAGTGCGTGTAAAACCGCATATATATTTATATTTAACTAGCTGACCCGGCAAACTTCGTTCCGCCCAAAATTTGTTTTTTGTTATCAATACCATCAAACATTCACGTTTTCTTACTATGAGCAAGTTCATGGGTCCAATCGCAGAACTGTTCATTGATTGGTCTTCTAATCGACCCCGTTGAATTTACCTTTTACTATAAAATTCCTAGTATTTCTAACAAATCTCATCATTGTATATTTTTTTCCTTTTTTCCCGCATCATTATATTATCAGATTATTTTCACACACAACTCTCGTTCAAGATTTTTCAACAACTTGCATGTAACATGTTTCTCCGTTACATGGAATATATGTTTTATACAGCAAGTATGATGGAACAAAAACAGCCCTAAATCGGACAATTCCTTCCTCGAGTTCTGCTCTTATCAACACATTCGGCGATACTTTTTTATTGGTATAGATAGAAGAAGATATAGGAGTGCGTTTCATCACATTACAATCAATTTCCAGTTTCGAACAAAGATAAATTTCGCTAGCGCAAACATCAAATGGACTAACAGCATTTGTCACTATGTAATTGTAAAACATATGGGAATTTTTCCTTCAGAGTTTTCCGAAAATTTTCAATTGTCATGTTTGGTTTGAATGTTTTTGGTTGAAGCATGTATAATATTTTATAGGGCCCTCTCTCCATTCCAGAGGAGAGAGGGGTATCATACCATCATAGAAACATTTCTCATACCCAAAAACTCTCACATCCTTAATTTTGCTTGATTAGTTCTCGATTTATGCAGAAATTTGTGTTTCGTTTTTGTGGCAGCCCCCCTTAGAGAGGCGGGAAGAGTGTCTAACCACCATAGAAACATTTATTGCATCCTAAAACCTTGTAGCCGTGGGCTGGCCCGTCCTTTAAAAGCGCGCAGCTTAAGCGCCACTCCCGAAGGAGACTGCCGCCAACATCGTTTGCCCGGTAGAGACTCCCTTCAAGGGCGAGTTCCAGTAATGCTACCTCCGTAATGGAAGTACGGATCGTTCCAGCCAGGCTACGATACCCTAACTAGAACTCCACAACCACCTGAAGCCTTATCAAACTTTATTTGACCCCCAAAAATTAGTAGATTCCACCTGTGCCTGTATGAATCTCATCACAGGCCAGGTCGCTATTCACCACCAGAGAGCGTAAAGCAATGGAACCACTCAACATCCAATTCAAACTTCGCTACGCGAAAGTCGGGACAACGAAAAGAATTACAAACACGCGACATCAACGTAATTCCAAACACCAAATTTCATAACGCTAACTTTGAACTATATATTTCAACGAGAACATATTATATAACTTGTAACATTTATTTCTAATTATAATCGACATTTATTATCCTCTATGTTCTCTTTGGCCTAACATTCTCGTCTTCTCTTTCTATTGTTTCTGTGTGTGTGTGTCTTCATACGTATATCGCAGTCATGACTGTTTCGTTGTGCTTTGTGCGTTGTGCTTCGTACTTGATCTCTGGTCTTTGTGCTTTGTACACTGATAAAAAGCTTTTATGGGTGCTTCATAGTCCGGGAATGACGACACCGGAACAATGGCTACCCTTTGTCTTTGTCTTTCCTCTTACAGCTCAATCGAACTCGATTTTATGCGGTCGATTAAAAAAATCTCCGTGGCGTCCTCTCCGGACGCCACCCTCCACAGAAGCAGAACAAAAGGAACGGACTCACCGATTTGATTTAAGTTAGTTGCTGATGATGCTTGACTTTGATGTGGCGGAAGTCGAACTGAGCTTTATTCGTTGAATCAGTCTTTCCGTTTTCGATGCGGCGGAAACGCTTTATCGCTGCGTTGAGACGTTGCGATGAGACGAATGCGCTGCCTGTGGGAAATAGTGTAGCTTTCAGCTAATACGTCGGTAAAAGCACTGCGTTCGTACTTGGTTTCAATTCAAAATGAATTACCTTTGAAATGATAGCACAGACACACAACCTAACTACACTTTCTAAGAACACCACAAACGATTGCCTAACTGAAATTATAAAATTTATATGTGGAACAACGATAACTAGTACACTTATTACTTAGCAGCAATGAACGGAAAAGGAACAAACCGCGTACTTCCACCGTTTTCAGCTATCAGCAGTAGAATGTGCGAACCTGAAAATCCTCAGCTCAGGGAAAGTGGAATCAGCCTAAGTAATTTGCTTTTCCCGAAATTTTATCGGCCTCACTCGGATATCCAAGACTCAAGCTGGCTGTCCCATTCTAGTGTCGAAACACCGCTTTCCAGCATTCGCGATCGAGAAGCAGCATACTCGAAAGCTCTCAAGGAAATCTGAATTCTCACGCGGGAAACGAATAAGCTATACGCCGCTTGAAGATCAGCTCAGCCCATATCTATAATCTACCTTAGGGCAAATACATATAGAGTATGTTTTGCCCTAAAACATTTAAACTGTTGACCGCTACAACCTCCACATGCCAAATTTGGTTTCGTTCGCTTGATTAATTCTCGAGTAATTCATAAATTTGTGTTTTATTTGTATGGCAGCCCCCCCTTACAGAGGGAGGGGGGGTGGCTTGGGGAGTCTAACCATCATAGAAACATTTATTGTACCCTAAAACCTTGATATGCCTAATTTGGTTTCATTTGCTTGATTAGTTTTCGAGTTATGCAGAAATTTGTGTTTCATTTGTATGACAGCCCACCCTTAGAGAGGGAGAGGAGTATCTAACCACCGTAAAAACATTTATTGCACCCTAAAACCTCCACATGCCAAATTTGGTTTCATTTGCTTGATTAATTTTCGAGTAATGCAGGAATTTGAGTTTCATTTGTATGGCAGCCCCCCTTAGAGAGCGGGGTAAAGAGTCTAACTACCATAGAATCATTTATTGCACCCTAAAACCTCCATATGCCAAATTTCGTTTCATTTGTTTGATTAACTCTCGAGTAATGAGAAATTTGCGTTAAATTTGCATGGCAGCCCTCCCTTAGAGAGGGGAGTGGGGTCTCAAACTGTCACGAAAACCTTCCCCGGTCCCAAAAACCCCAACATACCAATTTTCATGTTGATCGGTTCAGTAGTTTCCGAGTCCATAAGAATAAGAAAGACAGACAGACAGAAATCTATTTTTATATATATAGATATCTTAGCCTGCGTCAGGTTTCTATGCCAAAACTAAATTATATACCACGAATATAGTACCACGTACGGAAAAATAATTTCTCTGGAAACTTGAGTGTCCGAAATTATTTAAATGCAAATGTCAAATGTGGACGGGGCGAAGTTCACCGGGTCAGCTGATTTTTAATATTTTTGCCTTTTAGTTCTCCTTGTATTATTTAAAGATAAATAAACAAAAAATGACATTTTTTTATCTTTGCCCTTTTTTTAGTAAAAATATTCTTTATTTTATTTGTTCATTCCATATTGGAAAGAACAAAAACAATATCAAAATTGAGGGGCTTAGAATGCAAGGGGTGTAAGTGACTTGCTCGATTTCTCTTCATCAACTTTTTCTTTAGTTAATAACTCAACTGCAAAAACGTTCCAATTTAAGTTTGCTATAGTATCCGATAGATGAGGTTCTGACCTATCTTCCACATTGTCAAATACAGCTGGGAATGTATTTGCAGCTAAGTTATGACCAAAAGAAAGAGTCGATGTAGAGTAATCGATCAAATCACTTACACCCCTTTCATTCTAAGCCCCTCAATTTTAGTTTAGGACCCCAATTGGGTGAGTCCTATTCTGTGTGCAAACCACATAATGGATCTTCCAGAGTGATGTAATGAACAAATAATTTCAGATTGATGCTGTCGGTGCTGGTGCCCCACCGAACAAAATGTGCTCATTGCATTTTCGGTCAACCAGCACCAATGGCTCGGATTCTACGACCACATCACATCAACACGAACACGATGACATGTGTCGGAACATGAACCAGCCAAAACGAAATCAATTGCTCCGCCTGAGGGGGAAAGGAGATCTGGAGAGAACGAATTCCCAGGAGAGAGTGCAGCTTCCGGTATGGTGTGATTTCATTCCAGCAGTAAATTTGGACATCTGGAAATGAGCTTGTTCAGCAGTGCTGATGAGAAATATACACACGATTCCGGGACAATAAGTTTGAGAATTTTATGTTCGTTTTTTACACACTCACGTAATTCATACCCAAGCCCAAATGGCGTGTATCTTTTCGCTTACGGTGAAATTGATTGCCAATAAAAGTTTTTATTTTTTTCTGAAGTCGTAAATAAAATTGCCCACGGTTAGCGATGACGCTTCTGGAGAAGTGGAAACAGAGATAGGAAATTTATTGCAGTGTTCACTGTTGAGATGCTTAAGGTGTTCTGTTTATTGTTGTGGTGAACCCCCGAAGGAGCATTAAATCCGAGGATCAGGGACAGTTGGTGTTGTGATTGGATTGAGCGGAAACGTACGGGCTTCCAAAATAATAAATACAACGGATCATTGAATTCCCGATTCGTCGTTTGTAAAACAAAACGCCATAAAACAATCAAAACCACCAAGCCACATTATACCAATGATTAAAGGATCAATTTCCGCACCAGAAAGGCGCTAAACGAACACACGTCGCCTCTTTCCTTTCCTGTTTGTTCACATTACTTTTTTTTCTCTCCATCGCGCTTTCAACCTGTTTGAGGCCGAATGGAGTTACCGAAAAGCAGAGGTGAGCGTATAAATTACGGCAAATTGCTGCACATCAAATTATGCAAATATCAGGAGAAGAATTACGGCAGCTCGTCACTCGCAATGAACGCAATCGTTGGTTGTGGGATGTGGGAATATGGGTATTTGCGGAAAGAAACCCGGAAGCCGAAGTGTGCACTGTCGTTATGAGCCCCTCGGGGAAGGATTCGTTCGCTCGTTTGGATATATTCCGTCCGCTTGTTCTGGAAAACGAGATAAATTATATGTTGATTATATCACTTCGGTTTCGGTTAGTTTATCCTTGGGCTTTTGATTGGGCGGTTGGGCGCAATAATCTCATGTGATGTTGAGTTCATGCGAAAACGGATCCGGAAGCAGCGTTTGTCTTCACATATAAACAGACGCTGAGCAGTACACAAGTTGTTCTTAGTCCGATCGACTTGAACATGATCAATCATATATTTTGGTCGAGAATTATCATCCTTCTTTAATCCGTCATTGAAACACGACACTCAAAATTTGAAAGCCCTGCAGCGCTTCGAGAGTTTGCTAATTTTTCATTAGCATATTCATCGTCTAATTTTCCGCCGAGTTGTACATCAAGTGGTATCTTAATTAACTTTTGAACAGAATACTGTGGCGTAAATGAGCACACCCACAAAGTTATGAATTTTGGAGGGAAGCAGTGTGAAACGTGACCAGAAGCAAGCACCGAGCGAGTTTTCAACATTTTAATAATGTTTTCCGGTTTTACATTTTTTATCCATCGACTCGTAAGCTTAGAGGGAGGGGAGGTTATAAGAATCAGCTTTCTGTCCGTAGATAATAAACAATTATAATGGTGTTCATGAAACATTCATGAGATAGATGGAACATTTCTGGGGCAGCGTTTGTCGGGGGAACACATCCTCTGACCCGGGACAATGTCCTGAAAAGATTTCATTATATGAGATTTTGAGTTCGTCAAAATATGATGGGAAAACATTCCTGGAAGGATCAACAAGAACAAGCACACCCGAGAGCGTGAATTAGCGAGCTTCATTCCCAAACTGGAGCAAGCAAACAGCGAGCGCCAAAATACATATATTTTCCCGAATGAAGCAATTCCCGGAACCGCGGATTGGAATGAATTTCAGGGGAATTCATTAAAAATCCCACTCTCTGACAAACATGTAGCGTCAACACACACACACACTCACAAAACGGAGTGTAACGTTACGACCATCAAACTCATTAGGCGAACTCAGCGAAATGAAATGCAAACTGGGGAGCGGAAAAAAAGTTCGCATGAAGTAAGTTATCTAAATGTAAATCATTGCCAAGCTGCGGGGAGAGGGGGAACCAGGGCCGTCGGTACGGTTCACAAAATTTTCAGCGAATGTGTAATTTGCCTACTCCCGGCTTAATCATCCCGGAGAAATCCTCGAGTGACAGTAAGACAAATTGTGAATAAAGTGACTACCACCGCAGAGGATTAAATTTAACGGCATGATAATAAACCACAAAAGCCGGCAAAACAGACCAAAGCCTGAGGCAGACCGTCTACTTTTTTTTTCTTACTCTGATGCACGTTTTCCGGGCCCGAGACTCTGCAAGATGTGGTGGCTAATGAGATGCGAAATTAAATAACTGTCTTAGACTTTGGGGATCGCGTCTCAGCGGTGAGCGAGCCTTTAATTCGGAAAACGAGCTAATTTCGGAACGTTCGGTTTATTTAGGTTGAGGGTGATTATAATTTCAAATTTGAGAGGTAATGGAAACAATCTAATTTCGCTAGATTTAAATTGGTAAATAAACTTCCCAGCTTATCATTGTTATAAGAATGATGAACCCCAAATGATCTGATGGCAAAGAAATGGGAATACAAAAAAGAGTCTGACTGTCTAATCAAATTGAAGCAGGGACGTGAGAACTAGCACTCCAGTTAAGTGCGATACAAATACAACGTAAAGTCGTCGTATCATGCCTTCAACAAATTTTGCTGGACATGATGGAATAGGATAATGATTTTTAATTATTTGTATACCAATTTCGATTTCAACATAGCCCACGTTTAACAGGAGAGCCTAGAAAAATGAAAACCTGTACCTGAACACTGTGTAAGAAATAATGAAAGATTTCGAGTTCTTATAACTCGACCATTTCTTATTTATTTGCAACGAATCGATAAAGCCTTAATCCTATTTTTAAAAATATTTTTGGACATATCAAATTCGAACACTGCACAAACACTATTAAACGAACGAAAACAAACATCCAACGGGTTATTAAGGCCATAAGAGGTTCTATGTCGTCTAATAAACAATAACTCACGCTCACGAAGTTGAAGGGCAGGCGCATAAAACGAAACACTGGACAACAATGATGGACAGTCAATGTTTCCCGAAATCAAATCGAAAACAAAAAGCCGTTGTAGATTCGAACGTCTGGAGGCAAGCGTTTCGAGAGCGATGAGTCTACAACGGCTATCATAATCGGACATGTTCATTGGGTCAGACCACGGTAGTGAGCGTAGGACGTAACGAACGAAGTTACGTTGAACTCTCTCCATTTGGAGTGTTTGGGTAGCGTGAAATGGAGCCCACACACTTACGGCATATTCCAGGATACTACGAACCAATGAGCAGTATAGTGTCTTCATAGCGTAAACATCCTAGAAGTTGCTGGTGCTACGTCGAACAAACCCTAGGGCTGCGAACGCTTTGGCGGTGGTTACGTTGATGTGTTCGTTGAAGCGCAGTTTATGGTCGATGATCGCACCGAGATCACGGATGGAAACAACACACTCCAAAGGTACGGGCCGGCGAAAGAATGTGATCGACTTACATTTTTTCACATTCAGTTCCATACCGTTCTCAAGGCACCATTTTTGCAGTTCGTTAATATCCGCCTGAGGTGGGAAGCGACAGATCGGTAAATCTTCAGGTCGTCGGTGTGCAGCAGTTTTCGTGCCTTCAATCGAAAGCACAAATCGTTCACGAACAGCACGAAAATGAGTGGCCTCAGCACGCTGCCCTGTAGCACACCAGATGTGATGGGGAATGTACGAGAATGCGACCCGCTGATGTTGATGTACGCCTGTCGCTCAGCCAGATAAGAACGCAGCCACTCGGTGATCCAGAGAAGGAAACCCAGGTGACGAAGTTTCGTAACGGCGAGGTCGTGAGGAACTTTGTCTACCTGGTGCTTTTTCTCGATTTCTGTTGAAATGAAACTGGTAAAGCCATGAGGTTTGTTATGGTTGACCGCTTCTTCACAAATCCGTGTTGAAATTCGGAGATAGTTCTTTGAGACGCTGAACAGATGACGTTGTGAACTAATTCCTCGAACACTTTGGCCAAGCAGCACAAAATGGAGATACCACGGTAATTTTCCCCGAGATGCCTCGAATCTGATTTGTATATTGGGCAAATTGAAGCTGTCTTCCATAGCTTCGGGAAAACCCTGTGACGGAGAGATTTGTTGAAAATCGTTAAAAGCGGCTTTTTTAGAGACTCTGCATATTCTTTCAGGAACAACGGTGAAAGGTTGTCGATTCCGGGTCCCTTGGAAGCGTCGAGTTTTTTCAGAGAAGTCCAAATTTCAAATTGAGTTATGTTGAAAAGTGGTAGATTCACGTCAAAAGCAGGACAGTCGCTAATGCTGACAGACGAAAATGCCGGTGAGTTAGTGCTATGTACACTTTCGAAGAAATCTGCGAATAAATTGGCTATACCGATCGGAGAATCAGCAGACTTATCTCTTAATGTCATCTCAACGGGGAATTGTTTACATCGTTTACGATTGCGTACATGCGTCCAGAGGTGAGGCAGTTCAATTGAACGAAGATGATTGCGATTTTCGTCTGTCCTTGCTCGGAAAAAGCGCTTTCTAGATTTTCGTACAACATTGCGGAGATGCTGCAGCTCGGATGTCTAGATGTAAGAGTGCTGGCTGCATCTTTTGCGCGGAACAAACTGATCCATGATTTCATACACTTTGTCATAAAATAAACATACCGTTTCGTCCGTATCAAGGCAGTGTTCAGCTCCGTGTAATTGCATCGTGGAAAATCATAGTTGTCAGTATTATCCAGGCTCACAGCAAACTGCATAGAAAAGTCATCAACGTCCATACGAAGAACGTACGGCATGTGGTGGTTGTCGAGTTTCAGGAGAGCTGAGGGTGGTTCAATCAATTCAACTTCACTTGGTTCGTCCACGAAAGCAAGATCGAGTATCCGACCATTCGAATTTAAAAGGTTGTTGATTTGGTGTAGACCAGAAGCAACCATAGTTTCGATCAGCACAATCTATTGTTCGGAGGATGCGTTAGATGGCAGCAATCCTTTGACATCATCGTCTTTTTCCCATATTAGACGAGGAAGATTATAATCACCGACTACAACGATATTGTCAGAGTCCGCAATACGTTCGCGGAACTGTTGAATTGCTGCGAATTGTGCAGAATACAACGACGGTTGCGAGTTGGGTCGAAGGTAAATTCCGCAAACGTAGACTGTTGATTTTAAAAGTTTTATGCAAACGACGGCTTGCTCGAGATCGCTGCAGTCTTCCAGAGCAACAGAGCTACAACTCAATCAAAACGCCACCGCCACGTTGAAGGTCGCTGGTATTAGTACTCCGATCGCAACGAAAAATGCTGTATGATGAAGCTAGCTCAGTGTTATTGATTTCCGGGCGTAGCCACGTTTCCGTGAGTACAACAACATCTTAGTCACAGGACGATAGCTTGAGAAATAGATCCTGCGTTTTAGTACGAATGCCTCTAACATTTTGGTGGTAAATCGTCAAGTATTTAGAGTAAGTGTCAGCCGAACAAGAATGATGGTTTCGGAGATCGGATGAATGTATACCTTAAGCGTTACCAAAATGCACTAGATCCCCCGTTTTGATTTGTTCGATTTGTGCTCCCAGACGTTTAAAACGAACAGTTAACATAGTGGTGAGCACAATTCACCGTGCAGCAGTACAATTTGTTGCGGGATTCCAGTGCTGTGGACGGTATCCACTCTGTGAGGATTTCTATTGGGTATTTTTCGGCGCACGCTTACCAATGCTAGCAAATTTAGTGTGGTACTAGATTTGTCGGAGTTCAATTCAAATGTTTGTAAAAATAGGGTATTGTACTATAGTTTTATTGTAAGGGGAGATCTTTTTGAAACCATTGTACCGTCAATCGTCCATCAATCCAGTTGTGCCTATCGTATTTGAAAATGTTTGAATGTTAGGTAGTAATTAGTTAATTAGTTAATAAATGTAACGTAAATGGAATGTAGCTCGTCAATAAATTCAAAATTAATAATACTGTGGATTATCAATACACATATATGGTCCTTCGAATCCTGGATTAGTGGATCAATGAGAATAGAGGATCATCGCCATTAAAAGGATCATCGCTAATGATAGGATCTATTGTCGACATCATTGGATTTTCAATTTGAATTGGGAAATTGCAAAAATCACCGAGCATCTTACGGGTCAATCAAAGGAAATTAGAGGATTTCAATTCAACTTGGATCAATTGGACTTGTACCAGGAACGGTTCTATAGACGTGTAGGTTAGAAGACATTTAGTACATGTCCAGCCGTGGCACTACACTAGATTCTAACACAAATCTCTCAACCGCATGTCTTAAATCACGCTTACTAGCGGTCGTTCATCACATCATCAAAATCGGGGAAATTTTCTTGGACACAATAACGCTGCTACTGATAAACGAACGGTTCGGAACATCGGCAAGTCGTATGCTATTGGACAAATCATTCCTGTGGAACAATTAATCGTGAGAGAAAAGTGAATTGGACGCATCAATCATGCCGCCAGCATCAACTTCATCATCGAAGGTGAAGACCGTATCAATGAAGTCACTGCAAGTGAAACTCAATGGACTGCAGTTTTCTTTTTCAAATCTTATGAGCTTCATGAATGAATATCCTGAACGGACAACCGCCAATCAGATCGCAGTTCGTCTCGATAGGTTGGATGATTTGTGGGAAAAAACAAACGATGTTTATTACGAAATTGAGTGTTTTGAAGATTTTGCACCTGATGAAGAAGTCTATGTGGAGGAGCGTTCAGTTTTTGAAAATCAATATAACGATGTAAAACCATTTCTATTAGATAAGGCCAGGGAAAGAAACTAGTAATTTTCTTCACAACTGTTATCGTCATATAATGTTTGAAGATTATTTATTCACTCATTTATTATGTACCAAGTGTAAGTGTGCAAGTTTGTCGTCAATATAATGTATAGGAGTGAAAGTCTAAAATACATGTGAACCTGTAATCATTCGTTTATTTCACTGAGGTTTCACGTTATCCGTGTTTTCGATAAATGTTAGTATAGTTTTTTTTTCTTAGAAAGCTTTTTGTTTCCCAGATGGCCGTGCCAGTCTGGTGGGTTGTTGTTGAACATTTCCAGTGATGAAGAAACCTTGTAGAGTTTTTCCGTTGTATTTGGAGTGATTCTTTGTTGATTTTACTGTAGTTCTCTACGGGTGTCTTCAGCCAGACTTCGCTGAAATACAGCTCGATCATCCCCCCCCATCCATACAAAAGGACACAATTTGTCAGGCCTCTAGCTAGGCAACGAATGCGGCGATTGGTCCTCAGAAGAGGTGGCGCTTAAGCCAATCGCTTAAGAGCGATCGGGTGGGAAAGCTAACTTCTTAGCCTTCTTCGAGCTAGTCGTAGGTTCCGAGTTGTCTTTGGAAACAGAGGAAACAGAGCTTGCTGATGATGAACACATATGACCCCGAATTGCATAGATATTTGTTTTCGGTTTTGTTTCTTACAATATTTTGGAAGTAAGGATTACTCTTACAAGGTAGATTTACTTTTTTGGCAAAACCTGGCGAATCATTCACACCAGGAAAAGGCAGCACCGTTACTATCGCGCTTCTACGGATCCGCTGGACAATACCAACCGGCGGAAGTCCCCATCGAGAAAGTAGAATGAGTGGGTGAGGAAATTTATGTCCTCACTGCACTCCCCAGGTACCCTGTATTGTATAGTTTTGTCCATGTGCACATGTGATGTCCCGTTAGTTTAAGCAAAAGTTTATGTACAAATAAATTGTATAAATGTAAACCGTAGTCCACCCAAATGCAGAAAGTTTTGAGTTTTGTCTAGGAGTAAAAGTTGTTATAATACATGTGATCCTGTAAACATTCAATTTATTTTTATTAAGGTTTCACGTTATCCGTTGTTACGGTTAGAAAAACCGCAACAAAATATAACCATAAACCATATGGTAATACGGACCGAAGAGTGAATGTACCTCCCATAATTATACAACCTACTAATACATGCCCAAATCCCATCATCACCTACCTACCTGTAAGGCATTGCATGCTGCCACGCGAAATCAAAAAATAGAATCTTTATAAAAAAAAAATAACAATGTTTAACAATGATTCCTTACAACCTATGAGGAATCTTTAGTACTAAAGGACGAAAAAAAGGAGCAGAAGATTAATAGGAGGAGAGAGAGAGAAAGAGGATAGAGAGATGGGATAGAAGAGAGAGAGGTAAAAGAGGGAATCGAGCCGTAAAGGAAGATTCGAATGGCTCGAATCGGTCTTAACTCACGGACCGTCGAAGAAATTATACCGAAAAATCGACAAAATTAATGTTGTACTTTTTGAGTGAAGTGCGAGTGACAATAAGGGAAGAAGGAGTTGCACGTCCTAGGAACCGCACAAGCCGGGCGACATTCACCCTCCTCGCTGGATTCAAACGACGGAAGAGGTACCTCGGAGAAAACGCCGGTGGTCAGCGAGCCCCCAACGTTATCGCTGCTCCACACGTATACGGGTGAGTCGGTCGAACGTTTCGGAGGTTGCAGTGCGGTGAGGTCTGGTCGAGCCTAGCCCCCGCTCATCGTCACTTGGACCGATGAGACCGATCCCCGTGTGCGGGCACCGTGAGTAGAATAAAAAAAACCCACAGAAACCCTCTCTCTATTATCAACCAACATACTTACCTGGATTCAACCTGTTCCTGTTCGGCCGCAACGATTTTTTAATCTACTAACCTGAAAAGAAAGAAAAAAATATATAATAAATTTTAAAAAATATACTTACCATTCTGTTCTTATTACGATCATATTCTCATCATATCCATCACCAACAGCTTCCGTTGTATTCGTGAGTCCACCTCGTTCCTAGGTAAGAGCCGACCATGAGATAATTATACAAACCAGTACCACTGAGCTAGCCATAACTTACACCGTGTTTCGTAGTTGATGTCTGGAGTTTTTTGTGGTCCGCCTTCGCTTCCCAGATGGCCGTGCCAGTCTGGTAATTTGTTAGAGTAACGTTGCCTGTGATGAGAAAACACTGTAGAGGTTTTCCGTCGATCTCAGGGTGATTCTCAGGTGTTTGGTAATTTTCTTGGAGCTTCCTGCGGATGTCTTCTGTCGGCCTTCGCTGACTGAAATTGATGTAACTCGACCGTTCTCCGATCCTTATAAAAGGACACAATTTAGGCCTGCGTGTCAGGGCTCTAGCTGGGCAATCGAACACGGCGATTGGTCCTCGAAAGAGGTGGCGCTTAAGCCAATCGCTCAAGAGAGGTGGGAAAGCTAAGACTTTAGCCTTCTTCGAGCTGGCCGTAGGTTTCGGGTTGTCTTTTGAAACCTGGTCCACTACAATTTGAGTCAGACAACAAGGTAATTAGAAGCAACAATGCAGGGAGTAACAGAAATGTACGTCTGCCAATGATTAAGCTGCAATGTTTCGACGGCAACATCGACGAGTGGTTCAGCTTTAAGGATCTTTTCACTTCACTAGTTCATTTGAAGCCTGAGCTACCGGACGTAGAGAAACTCCATTATCTTAAATGATGTTTAGAAGGCGACGCGAGGGCGCTGATCGATTCTTTGAAGATCACAAAGGCAAACTATCATATTGCCTGGGAATTGTTGCTCAAGCGTTACGATAACAGCAAACTATTGAAGAAGAAACAGATGCAAGCGGTCGTCGAATTGCGCTCACTACTGGAAGGGTTCGGAAAGATCGTTAACACGTTGGATCAGATAACACAACCAGCAGATTTCAAAGACTTGCTATTGGTGATTATTCTCAGCTCCCGATTGGATCCATACACACGAAGAGGGTGGGAGGAATTTTCCTCTAAAAGAGAGCAAGATACGCTCCCTGAACTCATCGACTTTCTGCAGCGACGTGTACGAATTTCGAAAGCACGAACAACCCGCAGTTATCGAAAAGGGGCCAACCCCAATACGCGTCAGCCACCATGCTGCTCCACATATAAGCGGGAAATGTCCTGCATGTTCCAGCGCACAGTGCAGATGGTCGTTACACTGTGACACTTCCAAAAAATGAGGACATCATGTGAAAATTAGGAGAAATGGAAATCGCTAGAAACCGATTCGTAGGCTTGGAACGAAAACTTTCTCGAAACGATAAACTACGAGAACAGTATCGAAAGTCTATGAAAGAGTACATCGAACTGGGGCATATGCGGAAGGTGGAGGAGGATCAATCAAATCAATTAAAGCTATGTTATCTACCGTATCACGCTGTCCCAAAGGAGTCCAGTACCACTACCAAATTGAGAGTAGTCTTTGATGCCTCATGCAAAACATCAAACGGTATTTCTCTACATGATGTACTATATACATCAGCAAGCCGTGGAATAAAGGTGACGTATAATTTTCATCAAAACGAATATTGCAGATTTTCTTCGTGATTTTTTTTTTCTTGTAGGTCATTTCAGTGTTTTGAAGACTATTTCTCGAAGAAGTTGTGAAGTTATTGGAGCCATTTGTTTAGCGAGTGGAATTACCCGAAGAAGATATACGAATTTTGAATTTTCAAGTGTTTTTCGGTGTGTGTGAAGCTTCCCGCTGTATTGAACCTTGATGCAGGATTTCTGAAGATTCCCTGCCTCTGGAAAATATAAAACAGCTAAGTTTTTGTTTGGTGTTACTTAATTAATTAATTAATTTTATTTTATTTTTTTTATATATACAAAAATAATAGTTTTATTTTTTGTGAGTGTTAGGCATTTTATGCTCTCTCTGCTCTCATTTTTATTACGCAATTCTATCTAAATGGAGGGGAACGAACCCTCCGATGTTGATATGAGCATCGTAGCTTCTCCTAGTAATTGTTTTTCTGAAGTTCGTCCTTCGAAGAAAAATAAAAAACAATCACAGTTAAATTCGACACAGCCAACAATTGATTCTGTTTCACTCAGTTTTTTCTTTCAAAATCTAATTAATTCTCCTCAACATCTAATCATTGAGAATATTCCTCCCAAGAATCTTTCTCGAATACGACAATACCAGAACGTTTCGGGTTCATCGAAAAATCGTTGGGTGGTATTCTTCCGTCCCAAAGGGACACCGTTAAGAGTGACCCAAATTTGTAAAGACTTGAAATCTAATTACTCAAGTGTCTTGGAGATTACAAAAGTTAATAAAGACAAACTTCGTGTTGTGCTCTCGGATTGTAAAGACGCTAACGCAGTTGTAAATAATTCTTTGTTCACTGCTGAATATCGAGTGTATATTCCGGCACACATTGTTGAAATCGATGGTGTGGTTTCGGAAAAATCTCTCCAACTAGCAGATTTCGAAAAAGCAGAGGGTATTTTTCATGATGTAAAACTTCCTCATGTGAAAATTTTAGAAGTTTGATCGCTGAATTCATTTATAATTGATGGCAACGAGAAGAAATATTTCCCATCTGGTTCTTTTAGAATCACCTTCGAGGGCACAGCTCTTCCAAATTATGTGCTCATTGATAAGCTTCGTCTTCCAGTTCGATTATTTACTCCCAAAATAATGTCATGCACTAATTGCAAACAGTTAGGTCTCACTAAAACCTTCTGTTGCAATAAAATTAAATGTTCTAAGTGTGGAGTCGATCATGATGAAAGTATTTGCAACAAGGATGCTGATAAATGCATTCTTTGTGGAGGTGTTCCTCACACAGTTAAAGACTGTCCAAAATACAAATCCCGTTCAATTAAACTTAAACAGTCACTTAAAGATCGTTCTAAGCGATCCTTTGCTGATATACTCAAGGCAGCTCAGGTATCCGAGATTTCAGAAAATCGTTTCTCTCGTTTATCAGAGGATGATGAATCGGATACTACTTTCGATCCAATAATCGCGGGAAGAACCAGGAAGAGAAAAAATACTTCCTCCTCCAAGCCTGCTAAAAAAAGAGGATTATCCTCTAATCAACCAGAAGCTTCTTCTCATTTTTCTGCTCCTTCCAACAGTAACCCTCCTGGTTGGGGATCCTCTAACTATGACGTTCATTTCCCTGAATTGTCAAGTCATCCCAGATTTGCTTCTCGATCGGTTCCTGAACCCCAATCATTTTCAGGAGGTATTTGCTTTTCTTCAATTGTTAGATGGATCTTTGATATTTTCGGAATTTCAGATTCATTGAAATGTCTCATTTCTGCTTGGCTTCCTACTATCAGTCAGTTAGCTAAACAAATGGTTGCAAAGTGGCCCCTCCTCTCCTTCATTAATTTCGATGCCTAATTTATTGGATGAGTCAGAGAATTCTACTATTCTACAGTGGAATTGTAGAAGTCTTCTTCCAAAACTTGATTCTTTCAAGCAAATGCTCCATTTTTTGAATTGCGACGTGTTTGCTCTATCTGAAACATGGCTTCGTTCAGACAATATATTAAACATCCATGATTTCAATATTATTCGTTTAGACCGTGATGATTCCTATGGAGGAGTTCTCATAGGTATTAGAAAATGTTATCCATTTTACAGGATTCCCCTGCCTTTAGTCACAGGAATTGAAATTCTTGCGTGTCAGGCACGCATCAAGGGTAGAGATTTGTGCATTGCTTCTATTTATATTCCACCAAGTACAATGCTTAATTATCGAAACCTTGTGAATATAATTGAGCTTCTTCCACAACCTTATCTTATTTTGGGAGATTTCAATTCACATGGCATTGGCTGGGGTGAATCTTTTGATGATCGAAGAGCTAATTCTATTTATGATCTTTGCGATGAATTCAACATGACAGTTTTAAATACAGGTGATATAACAAGAATTGCTCCTTCATCAGGCCGCGCAAGTCGCTTAGATTTATCCCTTTGTTCTTCCTCTTTATCATTAGATTGTCATTGGAAGGTTATCCAAGATCCACATGGAAGTGATCATTTGCCGATCACCGTTTCTATTTCAAATTATTCTAAATCGTCTGAAACTATAAATGTTCAGCATGATTTATCTAGAAACATTGATTGGAAGAAATATTCTTCAATTATTTCAGAATCAGTGGCATTAGTTAATGAGTTACCCCCGTTAGAAGAATATAATTTTCTAGCTGGTTTAATTCATGACAGTGCTATTGATGCCCAAACGAAACGTTTTCCTGGGAATTCGTTTCGCAGACGTTCTCCTAATCTGTGGTGGGATCAAGATTGTACAAATCTCTATAAAGAAAAATCGAATGCTTTCAAGAATTGGCGTAAATCAGGCTCCTGCGAACGTTACGACAATTACATTTATCTGGAGCGTAAATTCAAAAGCTTCATAAAAGCCAAAAAGAGAGGCTATTGGCGTAATTTTGTGAATGGGCTTTCCCGAGAGTCTTCCTTGAGCACTCTTTGGAGAGTTGCCAGACAAATGAGAAATTCAACTCATTCAAATGAACAAGTTGAATATTCTGAAAGGTGGATCTTTGACTTTGCCAAGAAGATATGTCTAGACTCAGCACCTGCTCCACCTACCTTCTTGGAGACATCTGATGATATTGCGCCTCCGTTCAGTATGGCTGAATTTTCGTTTGCACTTCTGTCATGTAACAATTCGGCGCCGGGGTCAGATAGGATCAAATTCAACTTATTGAAAAATCTACCTGATAATGCGAAGAAACGTTTGTTAAAATTGTTCAATGTTTTTCTTGAGCAGAATGTTGTTCCGCATGAGTGGCGACAGATTAAAGTTATAGCTATTCTGAAACCTGGTAAACCTGCGTCTGATTATAATTCTTATAGACCAATTGCAATGCTCTCTTGCATTCGAAAATTATTAGAGAAAATGATTCTATGTCGCTTAGACAGCTGGATAGAATCCAACAACCTCCTCTCACCTTCGCAGTTCGGGTTTCGTAGAGGTAAAGGAACTAATGATTGTCTTGCTCTGCTTTCATCAGAGGTTGACATAGCCTTGTGTAGTAAGCAACAAATGGCATCAGTGTTCCTAGATATCAAGGGTGCGTTTGATTCAGTTTCCATTGAGGTTCTTTTTGAAAAGCTTCATCTAAATGGGTTTTCTCCTAAATTAAATAGTTTTTTGTTTAACCTAATGCGTGAAAAACATATGAGTTTTTCCCATGGTTCTTCGTCAGTTTTACGGATTAGCTACATGGGCCTTCCTCAAGGCTCATGTCTTAGTCCAATCCTTTACAACTTTTATGTAAATGATATCGATGTTTGTTTATCAGGAAACTGTACTTTGAGACAATATGCAGATGATTGTGTAGTGTCGGTAACAGGCAAAGACAGTATTCATCTGTATAATCCCTTGCAGATTTCTCTTGATAATTTGGTTGAGTGGGCTTGTAAATTGGGTATTGAGTTTTCTTCTGAAAAGTCAGAAATGGTTGTGTTTTCAAGAAAACACCGTCCCGCACAATTGCAACTTAAACTTTTGGATAGAACAATTAGGCACTCGCCGTCATTCAAGTATTTAGGAGTTGTGTTTGATTCTAGAGGCACATGGGGTAAACACATAGGTTACTTGAAACAAAAATGTCAGAAACGAATAAATTTTCTCCGATCCATAACAGGGACTTGGTGGGGGGCGCATCCCGTCGATTTGATTAGGTTGAATAAAACAACCGTTCTATCTGTTATGGAGTATGGAAGTTTTTGCTTCAGGTCCGCTGCCCGTACTCATATTATGCAACTGGAAAGGATCCAATATCGCTGTTTGCGTATTGCTCTAGGATGTATGCAGTCAACACATACAATGAGCCTAGAAATTTTAACTGGTATCCTTCCTCTTTCTGTGCGCTTTTTCGAGTTATCATTTCGTTTTTTGATACGTTGTGAAACACTCAATCCGATAGTGATAACAAACTTTGAAGAAATGCTAACCTTAGGCACTCAATCTAAGCGAATGTCGCTATATCTTGAATTTCTGACCCTGGAAAGCCCATCTGCTTTACTTGGTTTCCAGACCATTCCTTCAATTTTGTTCAATCCTTCTATTAATTTTGACTTGTCAATGAAAGTTTATGTGAGTGGTATTTCCAGTGATCTCCGCCAAATAGTCATGCCTGCAATTTTCTTGTCAAGATATAAACATATTGACTCAATGAAAATTTTTTTTACTGATGGATCTAGTCTTAATGGTTCCACAGGTTTTGGGGTATTTAATATTAACTTCTCCATATTCCGTAAGCTTTGTTTACCCTGTTCGGTGTTTGTTGCGGAATTGGCTGCAATATACACTGCATTACAACATATTCAGACCTTGTCCCCTGAACATTTTTACATTTTTTCTGATAGTCTCAGCTCTTTAGAGGCACTTCGTTCGGTAAGGTCTAGATATTCTTCGTATTTCTTGTCTGGAATCCAACATCTTTTAAGTGTTTTGATAAGTAGATCATTTAATATCACTTTTGTATGGATTCCCTCTCATTGTTCGATACCAGGAAATGAAAAAGCTGATCTTCTTGCTAAGAAGGGCGCTACGGAAGGACTGTTATTTCATAGGCCAATTACTTTTGATGAATATCTCCATTTTCCTCGTGAACGTGCACTTCAATGTTGTCAGACAAGTTGGAATGGTAGTGATAAAGGTCGGTGGCTGTATTCTATCATTCCTAAAGTTTCCCTCAAACCATGGTTCAAAGGATATAATTATTCTCGTGATTTCATTCGAGTAGTGTGCAGACTCATGTCTAATCATTATTCCTCGAATGCACATCTTTTTCGAATTAACATCAGTGATAGTAACCTATGTATTTGTGGTACAGGTTACCACGATATTGATCACATTGTGTGGTATTGCTCTGAATTTCAAAATAAAAGGTTATCTTTAATAGAACATTTTCGCAAAAAGGGAATGCCACTCAATGTTTCGATCCGTGACGTTCTGGCTACTCGTAATCTCGATGCAATTATGTTGATTTATTACTTCCTCAAATCCATACACTTTCAAGTATGAGTATGTGTGTATTTTTCTTTTATTTTTGATTATCGTTTACTTCTCCAACTTTTTTGTTTTTTGTTATGAATATTTTTATTATTTATCAATAATATATGGTTATTAACGTTTTCATTTTTCTTCAACTATTTTCCTCAGAACTCAAAAATACTCAAATGCACGCAATTGCTCGCAATCTTCAAGGAGGTGGTTTTCTCTATAAAAAATCCTCAAGAAGAAGTCTTAAATAATATTTCATAATGAATTGTTGTATAATTATTTATATTGTTCTATTTCTTGAAAAAATCATGGGATTTTTATGCCTTTATGAGAAAGAACATTTGCATAGTTCTACTCACAGAGGCTTTTCCCTATACATAAACACGGCTCATTGATGCTTAACGTTGCTGAGCCAGTTGAAAATAAATTAAATTAAAAAAAAAAAATACATGATGTACTGTTCGTGGGTTTACTTATTTAACGAGATCTCAGGGCAATTATCCTTCGCTATAGAACTTATCAAGTGATGATTGTGGCTGAAGATGTCTCGCCAGATAAACATGGATCCCAAGGATGTGCCACTGCAGAGTATTTTGTGGCGGACTGACGAATATCAAGAGCTTGCAACGTACGAATGGTCTACAGTAACTTGCGGGACGAAACCTGCACCATTCCTGGCAACTCTGGTTCTTCTTCTTCTTCTTCAATGGCACTAACGTTCCTAAAGGAACTTCGCCGTCTCAACGTAGTATTACTTGCGTCATTTTTTATTAGTACTTAGTTGAGATTTCTATGCCAAATAACACGCCTTGAATGCATTCTGAGTGGCAAGCTCTAGAGAATACGCGTGATCTCAGTGCAAGTCGGAGGAAATTTCTTTGACGAAAAATTACCAGAACGGGAATCGAACCCGAACACCCGGCATGTTAGTTATGACGCTAACCACTCGGCCACGGGAGCACAAGGCAACTCTGGTTACAAATGCCAATTCGAAATTCCTCTAGTCTTAACAAATCAAAGCTTCACCAAATGAAGAGCATTAGCCATTATCGCCACACTATTCGACCCTCTTGGGCTGCTAGATACGGCCAAATTTACAAAATAATCATTTACAATGGGATGGTACTTTACCAACTGAAGTGCAAGAAGAACCACTTTTGAATGAAATAAGCATTCATCGATGTGTTGTATCATCCGAAGCCATCTCGATTGAAATACACGGATTTTCAGATGCATCTGAAAGAGCTTATGGCACATGCATCTATATCAGAAGCGTTGAAACGAACGGTGAGGTTACTGTACGGCTCATTTGTTCTATATCTAAGGTCACTCCATTGAAAGTGCAATCATTGCCACGCCTGGAACTTTGTTCAGCAGAGTGGTGTAAACGAGAAGAAAGGATCTTACGCCATTCAGTGGCGTCGACTTTCGGATTTGGTAAATTAATAAACACAAACGCTATTCTTACAAGCGTCGCCTCTCTACTGTATTCTGTCAACTGACATCTGAGTCCAAAGAAAAGACTCTCGGGGCTTAAATACTAGTTTACAAAAATAGGCTTAAACTCTACACAGAATATTTACAAATTATGCTGGGCGGAGCATCGCACCAGCAGTTAGAGTGGGCTGTGATGGCCTTGGTCAGACGCGTTCTTCGGAGAGAGAGAGAAAACACTTCTTTGTGGGTCAAAGTAAACAGGAAAAGAAAGTGCTGAAACATGTGTGCCGGATGCGCGCCACATGTTTGGTTAAATTTCTGCTGCTAGCTAAACTCGCAGCGGGGCGGAAGGAAGACAAACTCGCCGCTGCCGTTGGTGCGCGTCGAGTTATACAATCATAAATAGTAAACGAACCCTTGGGCCAGATTGCTGGCTCGGGTATCGTATCACATTTTATGTTTATATCGCCCAGCGCCCTCGGGGGTGGTTTATTGCCTTAGAGGTCTTGAATATTGATGAGTTGGGTTTAAGCGTGATCATATTACACCTTTCCCCTTTCGGAGAATGACGTAACATTGAGAAGTCATTCAAGTTAAATTAGGTGGAAAGATTCGTCTGACCTTACAATTTTAGTGTTTATTCAATGTTTGTGATATGTACATTTTTCGTGTATTCAGGTAAAAATTAAGTTTGTTTATAAAGATTATCCTTATAATATGATTATACGGATTGTCTTCGTTGGGTGTTCTATTTGCTTATAAATATATTTATTTTTAATATTTGTTTAATATATACATTTTACATTTGATAATAACTGTCGGAAGGATTAACTGCTAACTAGGTATCCCTTTCCCCTTAGGGTGGGGTTGCTCATATGGTATTATTCTGTTTTTATGTACAGTCTGGACTTTATTGGTTTGATCATCTCTTATTGTTACGTTAGGGTGTTTAATGTCAATTATTATATATGGTCCTACGTATACTTTGTCTAATTTGGATCTGTTTTCGTTTGATAGAAATACTAGATCATTAATGGCTACTTTTGATGGTCTAGCCATGGTTTTCTGTGTCTCATTTCTGGCTTTTCTTACCTTATCGATTATTTCCCTAGCGGTATTTGATGCTATTTGTAGTTTATATTTAAGTTCTTTGTAATATAAATCCATGTTGTAAATTGGTTCTACATATGTGCTTGTTGTGAGGTTTTGTGGTAATTTAGCATTCGTTCCAAAAACTAACTCGAATGGAGTGTATGAGAAATCTGTGTGTGGTGTTGTGTTGTAGCAGAATGTGTAGTAAGGCAACCATTCATCCCAGTCACTCTGTGCTTGGTTGACGAATTGCCTTACGTACTCGTTAAGACAACGATGGTTCCTTTCCAGGCTTCCTATTGATTGAGGGTGATATGGAGTGGAAAAATTTTGTTTAAGCTTCAGTAATGAAGCTATGTTTTCGAATAACTCGTTCTTATATTCAGTTCCTTGGTCTGTTTGGATGAGTTTTGGAATTCCATAGACCAGAATTAAGTTTTCTATGAAGGCTTTGGCTATGGTGGATGCTTGTTTGTCTATTGTGGGTTTAATAATGATGTATTTTGTTAAGTTGCATTGAATGGTCAGTGCGTATCGGTTTCCATTATTGGATCTGTTAAATGGTCCAATTGTGTCAATCGATACGCAGTCGAATGCTTTTTGGGGTGTTTTAATTTCGACGAAATTTTCGTTTGTTCGTATTGTGTGTTTATTTTGCTGGCATTTTATGCACTTCTTGATGTAGCTACTGATATCTTTTTTCATGCCACTCCAAGAATAGAGTCTGCTTAACTTTTTGTATAGTCTGGTGACTCCTGTATGTCCACCAGTGGGTGTATCGTGATTGTTTTTTATAATTTCGAACCTTTCGTTTTGGCTTTCTATCACACGCTTGGGTGTGTAGAGCACTATTTGCAAGTCTTTGAGCGTGTCATTACAAATCTTCTTAAAGGTTTGCACGCTGCATATTTGGAAAATTACGCTTGATAACGCTAGAGCTATCATGCTAATTTTCAAGTTTTTGGCCATATTTTCAACTTTCTTTACTAGTTTTCCCAGGGATTCTTTTGTGTTGCTTGCATTTTCAATTATTGTCGACGACTTTTCTTCGGTTCTTTTTTTATTCATTATTGCGCATTTCAAATTTTTGTTTCCGCTAGCGTTTGTTTCTTTATTCATTTCTAATGCGCGTCCGCATAGAAGTTTAGGTAGGTTTTGCCATTCTCGGGGTTCAATAGCCTCGTACGCTCTGAGCTGATCAGACTCAGTATCGTCGGGGTTTGAATTATTGTCTGTAATTTCTGTGTCGTTATTCGTTTCGTTTAGTTTTCTAGTCATTGCTCTGGTTTGTATACCCAGGACTTTTATAGTTTTAAGTGCCTCGGAATTAATTGCTATTCGTGATAGCGCATCTGCAGTCACATTTAGCTTACCTTGAACGTATTTTACGTCAAAATGGAATTCTTCAAGATCCAACCTCATTCTTGTGAGTTTTGATGAGGGATCTTTCATTGAAAATAAATATACTAACGGTCTGTGATCCGTTTTTACTGTGAATTTCCTCCCGTAGAGGTATGGTCTAAAGTACGTAATTGCCCAGTGAATTGCTGTCAATTCCTGTTCAATTGTCGATTTATTGGCTTCACCTTTTGTGAAGGCTTTGCTTGCGTATGCAATGGGTAGTTCTATACCGTCGTTTTCTTGGGCTAAGACGGCGCCGCATGCTATTTTTGAAGCATCGGTTATTAGGGTGAATTCTTGTGTGAAATCGGGGAATTTGAGAACTTTTGGTGAGATAAGTTCGTTTTTCAATTTATTGAATGCATTTTGGCATTCGGGAGACCAATCAAATTTTGCGTTTTTTCTGAGCAATTTGTTTAATGGGTACGCTATTTCTGCGAAATTTTGTATGAACCTCCGGTAATAGTTGCAAAAGGCAACAAAACGCCTCACTTCATCTGCTGATGATGGTGTGGGGTAGTTTGTTACCGCTGAAAACTTTGATTGGTCGGGCTGTATACCTGCCGCTGAAATGTTGTGACCTAGATATGTTACGTCTGGTCTGAAGAAGGAGCATTTTTTGGGATTTAATTTTAAGTTGTAGTTTTGTAATTGTTTGAAAACGTTTTCCAAGTTAATAAGGTGATGGTTTATTGAGCAGCCGACGACGATGATGTCGTCGATGTAAAGGAATGCACATTCAGGTGGGAGTCCGCTAAGTGCTATGGACATCATTCTCTGAAAGCTATTTGGTGATATATTTAGACCGAATGGTAACCTATTGAATTCGTAGTGACCGTTAGAGGTCGAAAATGCTGTGTACTTTTTTGATTTTTCGTCAAGTTCGATTTGGTGGAAACCTGACATTAAGTCTAGGGTTGTAAAATATTTGGCTCTGCCCAAATGATCGAGGATTTCGTCGATTCTTGGTAGGGGGAATTTATCTGGGGTTATCTTTTTATTTAGTTGTCGAAAGTCAACCACTAATCGCCATTTTTTATCTTGAGTATTTGATTTCTTTGGGACTAAGAGGATGGGAGAATTGTATGGTGAGGTGGAATTTTGGATTATTTTGTTATTTAGCATGTGGCTGATTTGGTTATTTATTTCTGAAATTTGTGCTTCCGGGGTTCGATAATTCTTTATGTAAACGGGTGTCTTGTCTTGAAGGTGAATGGTTTGCTTGTAGAAGTTGGTGGTTGTCAATATGTCGTCTTCTAGTGCAAAAATGTCGTTGTATTTAGTGCATAATTCTGTTAATTTCTCCTGGGCATGTTGGGGTGTATGATTCAAATTGAGTTCCTTAATCAGTTTCTCGTGTCTACCTTTTGGGTTTTCTCCTAATTCCGTTGTAATGTGATTTATGGTGTATTCTTTAAGGGGGATAGTGGTGGGGGCGAAGGTTTTTGGGATTGATGTTGGTGTGGTATTTGTGTTAATTATTGTAATGAATTGTGAGTTTGGGTTTATTATTGTGTTTGCGCAAAAAATGCCTGGTTTGATTTCTTGTGCGATCACAAGGGCATCATCGTTTAGGTTGAGTGACGGGAAGTGTTTTATAATTTGGCATCTAGGGGGAATAATGTAATTGTTTTCCCAGCTATCTTGAATCGGAATTTCAATTTTGGTGTTTTCATAGTTGAAGGTCATTAGCCATGTTTTGAGGCATAGGTTACATTCATATTTGGTGAGGAAATCTCTGCCTAAAATGCCATCTGCAATTATAGGAAACTTGTTGTTGACGATTTGAAATTGGTGTGGAATTTGGATATCGTCAAAAATGATATTTGTATTTGTGCTCGCTATGGATTCGGTCTTTCCCTCCGTAACTCCATTAATAATGCATCTATTTCCGGGGTGTATTAATTGTTTTCCGTTAATTTTTTCTTCTTTTACTATTGAGATGTCAGCGCCTGTATCAATTATTAATATACATGGTTTGCTTGACATTTGTAAGTATAGTGTAACGAACATTGAACAATTCACGTCGCATTTAAAAATATTTAATGTTGGTCTCCGTAATGTTTGTTTTCCTCCAATGTCAATGCCGGTTCGGACTGGAGGGCATCCGTCGGTTGTGACTCGTTTCCCGTTAGGCGGATGTATTGCTGAGGGCGGTTAAAATTTGTATTCCGCCTATTGTTGTTGTTGTTATTTCGCTGTGGGTTTATGTTTGAGAATTGGTCTCGAACTTGGTTTTGCTGGCCAAAACGGTTATAGTTATTACGCGGTTGGTTTTGGAAATTATTTTGGTTGAAATTGTTGCGGTTGAAATTGTTTTGGTTTCTACCGCGGTTATGGAAGTCGTTTGGCCTGCGCCTGTAATTATTATAATGTGTGTCAACGTTGTTGTTGAAACGGTTGGCGTTTCTGTTGGTTTGCGAGTATGCAAATACTGATGCGCTCGCATTATTTAAGTTTTCCTCCAACGCTTTAGTCATCGCGTCGGAGTATGAATTGAAATTCCCTGCTCTTATGATGAGCGAGGTTTTTTCGTTTTTTAACCCTCCGGCTAAATGTTTGACGCCTTCTTTGTTTGCCATAGATTTGGCAACTTGGGGCGGAATTTCTTTAGCGGTGTACGCTGTTTCCAAACTGAACACCAATTTTTCTAAATCCAGGCAAAATTGTTCGATTCCACCGTTTTGTTTTAAGTTAGCCATTTTAGCTAGAACTTGTTCCGGTGGGCTGGTCGTTATTTTAGCTTTTAAAATTTTGCTTATCTCGCTCACCGATGTCGGTGTTTCAGTGAATGCATTTCTCGCCCGTCCCTCTAGTTTGGTTAGTATGACGTTAATTATGGTTGCTTTGTTTTCCGGTGTTTCAAATGTTTTCACCAAGTTTAAAGCGTCAGCGAAGGCTTTCAGTTTGTCTATGTTTCCGTCGAATTGCGGAACTATAGACGATGTAGTCTTGATTATTTCGAGTATGCTAGCCATTTTCGGTTTTCTTTGTAACCTGAGGCAAAATAGGACGGCTAGCGCAATTTCCTTGAGTGTTCTTGGTCTACCCTTTTCGATTGACGCCTTAATTGCGTTCAAAAGTTGGTCCGCCTTTTCGGTTATTTTTATGATTTCTGAGCCGTGGGTTGTGTCTAGTAACGTAGACGACAATTTTTTAATCTGTTTCACAAGCGCTTCCGCTTCCGTGAGGCGTTTGGCTAAGGTACTTTTCCTTAGTTTTCTGACCAGTTCCTGTTGTATAGTCAGGTGTATATGTTTTAGTTTTTGTATATTCAATTGGATGAGCTTTGTTACTTCGTCCATTCAAGGAGACAAGGAAAAATGGTTATCGGTAAGGAATTTATTATGCTGAGGCTGCGTTCGAACGCATGTTTTAAAATTTTCGAATTCTTTTAGACGGTGTCGACTACGGCTGCGTGAGCTTTTGCCGCTTGCATAGCATGTGCATTCATGCATGCCTTATATGCTTTGTATATTTTCGAAATTAGTAGTATGGATATGAGGGCAAGTGTGACGCAGATAATCGCTCCTTGAGCTTCGTGCATTACACTGTGGTTCTCTAGGTGATTTAAAATTTGGATTTGAGCGTCGCCCGTGTTACTAACGGGTTTGGTATTAAATAACCCCATTTTCAACGGTACATATGTAAAACCAATTTTGTGGGTATTGTAATTGCTTTTTTTTTTTTCTAATTCCTACTACCTATTCCTACTGCCGCGTGGGTATTACGATAAAAAATATTTTGTGCCTCGACTATAAATTTATTACATGATATCCGTATATAAAAGGATTAGACTAACTCGAGTCTGACTTACGCCACGTTTTCTCCGCAAGTGTCCTCTTCTCGGGGGTGGGGGGGGCGTGGGTGCCTCTGCGTCCGTCAGATCTCAGGGGTGTCCAGTTGGATCCAAATCGATGTTCATTTTTCTTTTTTGAAATACTGCTTGGCTTGTAACTGCTATTTATTCTGTTCCACTACTTCACTGTCCGCTGTACGATTGTGGTTCCACTTATGTTTTATTCTCGTACACTGGTCATTCGTCCTTCACTTCAACGTGGTTATAACCACTTTACACTAACGGTTTTTCGTGGGGTTCAATTTCTTCGCCTTCTTGGCGATTTTCACCGAATTTTTCTTTATTCAAATTACCCGCACTCACACTGCACCCGGGACGGTTCAAAAGTTCGTTTAACTTCTTTTTTTTTTTTTTTTTGTAGAGAATTTTTCAGTAATAACCAGTCGGGTCCAAGGTCCGCATTTTAGGCTGACTTCAACACGCGATCACGGAATCGGTTCACTGATCGTAGAACTTGGTTAACTGATCGTGGAGCGCGGCTATTGGTTTCTGTAACGATAGCGATAACTGGCCATTTGCCACTTTGCCATCACGTGGGCCATTTGCACTTTTTCACTAGTTCCGAAGTGACTCGGTGTCACTGGTCGCCATGTAAACGAGAAGAAAGGATCTTACGCCATTCAGTGGCGTCGACTTTCGGATTTGGTAAATTAATAAACACAAACGCTATTCTTACAAGCGTCGCCTCTCTACTGTATTCTGTCAACTGACATCTGAGTCCAAAGAAAAGACTCTCGGGGCTTAAATACTAGTTTACAAAAATAGGCTTAAACTCTACACAGAATATTTACAAATTATGCTGGGCGGAGCATCGCACCAGCAGTTAGAGTGGGCTGTGATGGCCTTGGTCAGACGCGTTCTTCGGAGAGAGAGAGAAAACACTTCTTTGTGGGTCAAAGTAAACAGGAAAAGAAAGTGCTGAAACATGTGTGCCGGATGCGCGCCACATGTTTGGTTAAATTTCTGCTGCTAGCTAAACTCGCAGCGGGGCGGAAGGAAGACAAACTCGCCGCTGCCGTTGGTGCGCGTCGAGTTATACAATCATAAATAGTAAACGAACCCTTGGGCCAGATTGCTGGCTCGGGTATCGTATCACATTTTATGTTTATATCGCCCAGCGCCCTCGGGGGTGGTTTATTGCCTTAGAGGTCTTGAATATTGATGAGTTGGGTTTAAGCGTGATCGCTTAAACCCAAGTAAATCGGGTGGCAAAAATTCAAACGTGTCGAGGGAAATGGAATCACGTTCCCAGCGTTCGTCATATACAAAAATGATACGAACAACGGTGTACTGGGTGCGTTCAACTCATCTTCAGAGGAACCTAAAATCTTATCACAATTATGGATTCCTTACATCAAATGAGCCCGAGAGAGCGGAAATTATTTTGTTTCGCTTGGTTCAACGGTTGGCGTTCAAACAAGAAATTAGAGCATTGTCGAACAGCAAACCAGTACCTCGAAATTCATCGTTTCGATGGTTCAATCCTTTGATCATGGAAGACCTACTACGCGTAGGTGGAAGATTAAGCCAATCTTAGGAACAAACTGGAACAAAGCATCAAATTGTATTACCGGCTAAGCATCCAATAATCACAATGATTTATGTTTACCATCACGAACAGTTGTTGCATGCCGGTCCACAGTAACTGCTAAGTGCTGTCCGGTTACGTATATTATTTCTTCTAAGATATCCGAAGGGATAGACAAGCGATTTGAACAAAATATTTTGTATTCGTACGTTAACAATGCGGTCATGTTCTGAACACCACTTCCTATGATATTTTGTGTATTTGAAGAAAGAAGAGAGAGAGAGAGAGAGAGAGAGAGAGAGAGAGAAAAAGCGAAAAGAGGGATTGGAAGGAAGTGGAAAAGAGAGAATTGAGCTGTAAAGGAAGGTTGAAGGAATTCGACTCCTTCTTAGCGCACGAACCGTCGAAGGAATCAAATCGTGATTGATTCAAGAAAAGAAATTCTAAAAGTGAAGTGCGAGAGAATATAAGGGATGGAGAAGTTGCTGCTCCCGGGAACCGTCCACGACGGGCGACATCCACCCTCCTCGCTGGAATACCGACGGAGAAGGTACCTAAAGAATGTGCCGGTGGTCAGCGAGCCCCATCGTTATCGCTTCTCCACACGCAGGTGAGTCGGATGAACGTTTTGAAGGCCAGTACGGTGAGACCTGGTAGAGTCTGGCCCCCGCTCATCGTACCTGGACCGATGAGACCGGCCCCTGTGTGCGGGCATCGTGCGTGAGTACCAAACCCAACCCAACCTCTCTCTCTATTTACAAACCTTCGCCATACTTACCTGGTTCCTGCACGGCCGCATCGATTGACTAACTACTAACCTGGAAAAAAAGAAAATATAATTAAATAAAATAATACTTACCATTTTCTTCTTATTAAAATACGATTCCTTATAAAATGGAGGTTCTATCTTCTACCGATTAAGAAATCGTGAGTCCGCTTGGTTCTTGGTTGAATGCCGACCCTGAGATTAACTTCCACCTCTGAGCTAGCCGCTACTTACAAAATATATACGATCCAACAACGAGTCGAGATTATTAAAATTTGCTACCGAAATTCAGAGTCAATAGCCTCAACTTCAAGAGCGCTACGTCTAATTTATGGTCGTCATAATCGTCCTGCCAGACCAGACAAATGAGCGTCTAGTGGAAAAATTTGAGTCCACAGGCACAGTACAAAATGTTCCCGTGCAAGTGAGACAAAGAAGTGCCCGTAGTGTCGAGGATATTGCTTATATCAATTGAGGAAGACCTAAATCAGTCTGTCACACGTCATTCTCAAGCGTTGGGCATCTCTGTGACGTCGTTGTGGCAGATTTTGCGAAAAGATTTTGGCCTACATCCTTACAAGATCAAATTGACGCAAGATCTGAAGTCGCTTGACCACCAGAGGCCTCGTATGTTCGTGAATTGGGCTGAGCAACAATTTGAAAATGATCCGGATTTTCATCAAAAAAACATCTTCAGCGATGAGGCTCATTTCTGGCTGAATGGCTTTGTCAATAAGCAAATTATGCGTTATTGGTCAGACAGCAATCCACACGTACTCCATGAGTCACCATTATATCCCAAAAAAATATAGGAGGTTGTGTCCAAGATATGACCGCATTGTTGACGTAGAACTACGCTGTTATATTATAAAAGTCGCTTGTTTAAACCTTCGGATATTATTGTATAATGCTGTGAAATTTTAGAAACAACTGCTTAGTAGAACAATCTCTGAAATGTTCTTTTGCATTGTAGAATCAGTTGACGATAATTGACTGATGATTCATTCTTGCCTTCGCAGAACAATACACTAGCTGATCGTATGTCGCAATTTATTTCATGTCAATGCATTAAAAATTTAAATTTACCACGAACGCTATTCCGGTGGCCATTTTCGCAATGAACATAGACTCGGTTACAGTCGATTATATCAATATATCTTTGGCACCGCGAGGAAACAACAACAATGACAACACTTGCAAGTATCAAATATCATGCTTCATGTTATTTAGTATTGCCTCAGTGGAATTGCACCTCCAGGCATCGTTCGTACAACGTAAACCAAGCGCCAAACATAGCCATAGCATGCATACAGAGTCATACATTGGTGGCTTGAAACTACTGGAAATATAAACACTTCTCATCATTTTGCGCTTTTCTCAAAAGAAACACTTCTGTTTATATTACTGGCCTCGAAAAAAGTTGCATTACTTTCTCATACTCGATATAAGCGCAGTTGTCACCCTTAGTGAAGGAAGTTTTGCTACTGACAAGCGAAACCTAATTACATATAAAATTCCAGAACGACATTCACTTTCTTGGTGATTAAACAAGCGAAATAAACTCTTTTTTTTTAATATCAACAACCTCGAAAACAGTAGCATTGCTTCATTATGATCAAGACTAGTGCAAATGCAATCCTAGTTGAAGTTGCTGGCACGCGAACCCAAATAACTTACAACATTCCAGTACGACATTCAAGATGCTTGGTATTCCCCAAATAATTTTTTGGCGCACAACCTTAACGCCTGTTTCGCCATAACGTCAGTTTAATACATTCAAGCAATGTCAAAAACACCATCGAAGCCCTTATGATGACAGAAAACAAACAATGTTCACTGCTTGGAAAAAGACTGAATTATGCCACACAGCATGTACTCTGCTGTAACACCCATCGATGCGAATTCACTGATGAGTTTGTCAAGAGCAACCGCGTTCACCACCAGCGGGGGAGCTGGTTGCTGCCTGGATAACGGCGTTTACATTTTCGACCGACGCGCCAAAGTCGCCTACTTCGCTGTTGTTCGATGCGAAGGCTCGGTTCAGTGCGAGCGCTTTTCACTGCACCAACTTCGCGTGCATCAATAGATGACGCTTGCCTCGAAATGTTATTGCCGGCAATGCGTTCGTTTTTTGCAGGGCTCGAGCCAGCCTTCCTCTTCTTCTTGCTCATCCCACACTATGCGAAGCGTCCAATTTATGACGCGGAAAGAAAAACACACGATACGAATAACGCGAAAAATGAACTGGAAAAACCACAGGACGATATCCAAGTTGGATTACCACTGGTGGGGTCCAATCTTAGATCGAAGCGCAGCGAAAGCAAAGTGAACTGGATTGCTCAACAGTCCGATTCCGAATGAAAGTTTGCCTCAGCGAGATCCATTGTTTATACTCTAGGCAAGTATTCCCCTTCATTCTTCTTCTTTTCCTTTGTTCACGGTGACTTTATATCCTACGATTTCCCCTTCGTTGCTCGTCGATAAGTTGCTCGTTATTAACAGCTCTGTTCGGGAAAGTACACAAATGGACTGAACAAATGTATGGGAGAATAGAAACGCTTAAAGTTTTCATGAATTTTAACCATTTACAAACCAATGGATTCTAATGTATAGTATATTAAACAAATCTTAGGGAATTTCCGATTCGTTTAGTATGTAAATCGCCAAAATCCGTTCGCGGCAAAAATAGTTATTAACGTTAACTTTATTTCATAAAAACGTGACCTGTTTTCTGATTTGGCACCCTTAATGAAAGACGTAGTTCTACGTCAAAAAAATAGGTTTTGTGCGGTTTATGGTCCAGCGGCGTAATTGGGCCGTAATTCTTCCATGATGATCAAGACCGGCACGTTACTGTGAATGGGAATCGCTACCGCTCAATGATAACCGATTATTTTTGGCCCGAATTGGATGATATGGACTTGGACAATATGTGACTTCAACAGGACGGCGTCACAAGCCACACAGCGAATCTAAGGGTGGGTTTAGACTAGTGATAAATTCATGTGAAGAAATATGATGAGATTTATAGAAATCGCATCAACCGTTTACACTAGCGTGAACTTCTATAATGAATATATTCATATTTTCGGTGAATTTATTCACCTGAAGTAGAACTGCATCCAACTTTAGTGATTTCTCACCAGTGAGAAATTCACAAGCGTTTACATATGCTGAATTTATTCAAGTTATATATACCTCGAATAAGTGTATCATATTTATTCTCACCCGTTTACACCTATTTTCACGTGAATAAATCCATCTATAGCTATAGATCTCCCTAATGTAAACCCGCCATAACAAACGAATTGAAAACCAAGTTTGGTGAGCGTGTTATCTCACGAAATGACCCAGCCGTTAGTCTATTTCCTGTGGTGCTACGTCAAGTCTATGGTCTATGCCAACGAGCCAGCGACGAATGATGAACTTCGTTGGAATATCGAAAGTGAAATTGCAGCAGTATCGAATTTATGCTTGGAAACCGTCGGAAATTGGGTTCAGCGCCTGGACTTCTGCAAGCGTGCCCGTTGTGGCCATGCAAAAGAAATCGAGTACCCCTACATAATGGCATCACATTTACTTTCACATGAATAAAGAATTTCATTGATATCCAAAACCGTTTTTGTTTTATTTAAAAAAAAACTTTTGTAGCGCTCTTATTGAAAAACCCGATATATAAGATTTACAGAAGTACGGCATTGAATTCGGAATACGTGTTTTAAGTGAGAAGAAGCGTTTTCATTTAAAAAAATTGATGCGTGTAGGTTTAAGGGCATACACGGGATCTTGACATAGGACTGTGATTGCTGTGATTGTGTGCATTTGAATTGAGTTTTTCCATTGTTAATGGAAAATGTATTTTTTTTCGTCTGATACTTCAAATGGAAGCCCTGAAAAATACCGTTTCCTGTATGAACTTGTATCCTTTAAAGGGGTCAGAATCCGGAACCACATTCTGTTCAAAAATGTACACAAAAAGGCCATCAAAGCCTTTACTTCCTTTTCTTCTGTTTATTCAATTATGCAGAAGAAGACAAAAAACCACCATTTGTCGTTTCTAAACACAAATCTAAATAGTAAAAATCTACATAAATATGAGCCTTAGTCACTACTACTACAGACAACAAAAATATATATCATAGATCAAAATAGCGTTTTCTCCTTCGTTGCCACGTTGTCCGGAACATTGTTTTGTAGAGGGTTGCCCTACAAATAGGAGTAACCAGGTGAGTTATATTGAGTATTCTATGGCCATGAGTGCTTTCTTGTGAAGCTCGTATAGCTGCTGTAGTGAACTGATCTCATTGGGTGCTAAGTTCGCTTATGTATAGGAAAGGGGAAGGAGAATGGACAGGTACATTCGAGGGAACTTTGGGGAGAATAGAGTAAAACCATTTTCCGAGATAATCCCTCCATTGATTCAGCCAACTGATCAATGCCTATTATCGGCAAATGATGAATAATTCATAGCACGTATCGACGCACAATGTGAGTTTACGCCCGTATGTAGGCAAGCAAATTTGCTCGTTAAGTCGGGGAGGAAAGCGAGTGCAGTCGAAAAAACATACCGACGTCAATCGTCAAATTGTTTAACTTTTTGACGTAGAACTACGTCTTTCATTAAGGGTGCCAAATCAGAAAACAGGTCACGTTTTTATGAAATAAAGTTAACGTTAATAACTATTTTTGCCGCGAACGGATTTTGGCGATTTACATACTAAACGAATCGGAAATTCCCTAAAATTTGTTTAATACATTCAAGCAATGTCAAAAACACCATCGAAGCCCTTATGATGACGGAAAACAAACAATGTTCACTGCTTGGAAAAAGACTGAATTATGCCACACAGCATGTACTCTGCTGTAACACCCATCGATGCGAATTCACTGATGAGTTTGTCAAGAGCAACCGCGTTCACCACCAGCGGGGGAGCTGGTTGCTGCCTGGATAACGGCGTTTACATTTTCGACCGACGCGCCAAAGTCGCCTACTTCGCTGTTGTTCGATGCGAAGGCTCGGTTCAGTGCGAGCGCTTTTCACTGCACCAACTTCGCGTGCATCAATAGATGACGCTTGCCTCGTTTATATTACTGGCCTCGAAAAAAGTTGCATTACTTTCTCATACTCGATATAAGCGCAGTTGTCACCCTTAGTGAAGGAAGTTTTGCTACTGACAAGCGAAACCTAATTACATATAAAATTCCAGAACGACATTCACTTTCTTGGTGATTAAACAAGCGAAATAAACTCTTTTTTTTTAATATCAACAACCTCGAAAACAGTAGCATTGCTTCATTATGATCAAGACTAGTGCAAATGCAATCCTAGTTGAAGTTGCTGGCACGCGAACCCAAATAACTTACAACATTCCAGTACGACATTCAAGATGCTTGGTATTCCCCAAATAATTTTTTGGCGCACAACCTTAAGGCCTGTTTCGCCATAACGTCAGTTTAATACATTCAAGCAATGTCAAAAACACCATCGAAGCCCTTATGATGACGGAAAACAAACAATGTTCACTGCTTGGAAAAAGACTGAATTATGCCACACAGCATGTACTCTGCTGTAACACCCATCGATGCGAATTCACTGATGAGTTTGTCAAGAGCAACCGCGTTCACCACCAGCGGGGGAGCTGGTTGCTGCCTGGATAACGGCGTTTACATTTTCGACCGACGCGCCAAAGTCGCCTACTTCGCTGTTGTTCGATGCGAAGGCTCGGTTCAGTGCGAGCGCTTTTCACTGCACCAACTTCGCGTGCATCAATAGATGACGCTTGCCTCGAAATGTTATTGCCGGCAATGCGTTCGTTTTTTGCAGGGCTCGAGCCAGCCTTCCTCTTCTTCTTGCTCATCCCACACTATGCGAAGCGTCCAATTTATGACGCGGAAAGAAAAACACACGATACGAATAACGCGAAAAATGAACTGGAAAAACCACACGACGATATCCAAGTTGGATTACCACTGGTGGGGTCCAATCTTAGATCGAAGCGCAGCGAAAGCAAAGTGAACTGGATTGCTCAACAGTCCGATTCCGAATGAAAGTTTGCCTCAGCGAGATCCATTGTTTATACTCTAGGCAAGTATTCCCCTTCATTCTTCTTCTTTTCCTTTGTTCACGGTGACTTTATATCCTACGATTTCCCCTTCGTTGCTCGTCGATAAGTTGCTCGTTATTAACAGCTCTGTTCGGGAAAGTACACAAATGGACTGAACAAATGTATGGGAGAATAGAAACGCTTAAAGTTTTCATGAATTTTAACCATTTACAAACCAATGGATTCTAATGTATAGCATATTAAACAAATCTTAGGGAATTTCCGATTCGTTTAGTATGTAAATCGCCAAAATCCGTTCGCGGCAAAAATAGTTATTAACGTTAACTTTATTTCATAAAAACGTGACCTGTTTTCTGATTTGGCACCCTTAATGAAAGACGTAGTTCTACGTCAAAAAAATAGGTTTTGTGCGGTTTATGGTCCAGCGGCGTAATTGGGCCGTAATTCTTCCATGATGATCAAGACCGGCACGTTACTGTGAATGGGAATCGCTACCGCTCAATGATAACCGATTATTTTTGGCCCGAATTGGATGATATGGACTTGGACAATATGTGACTTCAACAGGACGGCGTCACAAGCCACACAGCGAATCTAAGGGTGGGTTTAGACTAGTGATAAATTCATGTGAAGAAATATGATGAGATTTATAGAAATCGCATCAACCGTTTACACTAGCGTGAACTTCTATAATGAATATATTCATATTTTCGGTGAATTTATTCACCTGAAGTAGAACTGCATCCAACTTTAGTGATTTCTCACCAGTGAGAAATTCACAAGCGTTTACATATGCTGAATTTATTCAAGTTATATATACCTCGAATAAGTGTATCATATTTATTCTCACCCGTTTACACCTATTTTCACGTGAATAAATCCATCTATAGCTATAGATCTCCCTAATGTAAACCCGCCATAACAAACGAATTGAAAACCAAGTTTGGTGAGCGTGTTATCTCACGAAATGACCCAGCCGTTAGTCTATTTCCTGTGGTGCTACGTCAAGTCTATGGTCTATGCCAACGAGCCAGCGACGAATGATGAACTTCGTTGGAATATCGAAAGTGAAATTGCAGCAGTATCGAATTTATGCTTGGAAACCGTCGGAAATTGGGTTCAGCGCCTGGACTTCTGCAAGCGTGCCCGTTGTGGCCATGCAAAAGAAATCGAGTACCCCTACATAATGGCATCACATTTACTTTCACATGAATAAAGAATTTCATTGATATCCAAAACCGTTTTTGTTTTATTGACGTAGGACTACGTCTAACCGGAAGATATAGGGGGTGAAATGGAAATCTAGGCACTGAACAAGTAGGAAAAAATGCAAGATTTGGAACGCTTATAACTCGAGCATTTCTCAATAGATCGCAAAGGTTTTTGCATCAATTGATAGGAAATATATCTACGCATCTATCATAACGAATAACATTTCATTTTTCTTGAGATAAATAATTGAATAATTGTGAAATATCAAGCATTGTACAAATACACTATGTGCCCATTTTTGATTGGTCCATTTTGTGCTCCTCAAATCGTACCGACCAAAACGGGCAACCAGAGCAGCAGCGAAATAGAATGAAGCACGATTGGAAAGGAAAAAGAAAAAAATGAGGGAAACATTGGTCGCAGTCTCACACATGCGTAATTCTCGAGCCAGCCACTCAGCTTAAAAATCCCCTCTCCGCTGCCGTAACGATCATTCTCATCCGAACCGTACACCACATCGTTTCGCATCACCTCACATCAACAAACCAACACAAGCAGCCATGGTTGGATATGGCAACGGAGGAAAAGTGAAGGGAAAGGCAAAATCCCGCTCGAACCTTGATCTGGAGTTCCCGCTCGTGTTGATCTGGAGTTCCCCGCAAGGGTAGCTAGGTAGCTAGGTGCACCAGTCCACCTAGCCGGCGTTATATAGCTTCGGCCGCCGAAGTGATCGAGTTAGCTGGCAAAGCTGCTCGCGACGATAAAAAACCTGCATTCGGAACAGAACACATTCGGTTCGGTGGACATCAAGACAACAGGCAGTTGCAGCGAGTGGCAAACGCAATCGCAAAACGGCATCAGGCAGCAGAAGAAAAAAGTTTGTTCTTTATACAAACTGCTTTGGTGGCAAATCCAGAACAAGGCGGCTTCGAGGGCGTTCGAAATGGTTTTTTTCAAAACCACGAGTACTAAGTTTTCTAAATTGGAACCATTCCATAAAACAAGGCGCTTTTCAGGGCCATTAAACCTTCCAAAAAAGAGTTTAGGAAATAAAGTTCAATGCTTTCTAAAACATTATCCAAAATAATAATAAAACACAAATTGATGTTTTCATAATTTGTTTGCCAGGATCTGATGAGTATGTGAATTTGGCAGTTGTTCTGAGCTTATTGATAGTTGCGGACTTTCCTGATTATTCAATTTTCACCAATTCTTATATTGTTTCCAGATTTAAAGTACAGTAATCTACAATTAGTTCGACATTCAGCTAATTGGACGGACATGTAATGCGACTTATTTAGTTGGACATTTTTGTAAACATAGAGATCCAAATTATGACCCCACATTGAAAGTCGACACTGTACCACTGTCATCGCAAATGTTCAATTACAGGTTAAAATTACCTCCAATCCGGCACTGAGTGGTGGTAATGCGACGTGCCATTGAATGTAATTTACTGTAAAATATGTCACAAGCTGGATGGGAAGAAATTTTCCAACTGTGAAAGCTGTGGCGAGTGACAACAAATCGCTAAACAGGAAGGTTTAGCCGAACAAGATGGGGATATCGAGTGATAACAAAACAATAAACTCTTTAGACTTTTTGTGATCCTGAAAAGGACCCTTTTTAGTCTGTATGTGAATCCAACGAGCGAACAAATCGTAATGAATGTATTTTTTTGCCATCACTCCCTTTTAACGCTCATTCGTTCGTCTCGTTGGACCCGCCCCTTTGGCTGAGTCTGCCGATTTGTCTCTATCCTGTGAGTGTGTACCGCTAGAGTATAAAACACGCGGACCCCAAAAAAATATCTTATTTTCTTTCAAACCGTAAACCCGTGTGGTTGTACGGCATCGGCATCGTGTACTCAACAAAGGAGGAAAAGAGAAGGGAAAGGCAAAATCCCGCTCGAACCGTGGTGGTCTGCAATTTCCCGTAGGTGTATCCGCCAATTGCACCGGAAAAGGTTGCTAGGTCGAGCGCGTTAGTACCTGTGTACCAGTCCACCTAGCCGGCGTTATATAGTTTCGGCCGCCGGAGTGATCGAGTTAGCTGGCTTAGGTGCTCGCGACGATAAGAAAACCTGCATTCGGAACAGAACACATTCGGTTCGGCGGACATCAAGACAACAGGCAGTTGCAGCGAATGGCGAGTGGCAAACGCAATCGCAAAACGGCATCAGGTAGCAGAAGAAAAAAGTTTGTTCTTTATACAAACTGCTTTGGCGGCAAATCCAGAACAAGGCGGCATCGAGGGCGTTCGAAATGGTTTTTTTTCAAAACCACGAGTGCTAAGTTTTCTAAATTGGAACCATTCCATAAAACAAGGCGCTTTTCAGGGCCATTAAACCTTCCAAAAAAGAGTTTAGGAAATAAAGTTCAATGCTTTCTAAAACATTATCCAAAATAATAATAAAACACAAATTGATGTTTTCATAATTTGTTTGCCAGGATTTGATGAGTATGTGAATTTGGCAGTTGTTCTGAGCTAATTGATAGTTAGGGACTTTCCTGATTATTCAATTTTCACCAATTCTTAAATTGTTTCCAGATTTAAAGTACAGTAATCTATAATTAGTTCGACATTTAGCTAATTGGACGGACATGTAATGCGACTTATTTAGTTGGACATTTTTGTAAACATAGAGATCCAAATTATGACCCCACATTGAAAGTCGACACTGTACCACTGTCATCGCAAATGTTCAATTACAGGTTAAAATTACCTCCAATCCGGCACTGAGTGGTGGTAATGCGACGTGCCATTGAATGTAATTTACTGTAAAATATGTCACAAGCTGGATGGGAAGAAATTTTCCAACTGTGAAAGCTGTGGCGAGTGACAACAAATCGCTAAACAGGAAGGTTTAGCCGAACAAGATGGGGATATCGAGTGATAACAAAACAATAAACTCTTTAGACTTTTTGTGATCCTGAAAAGGACCCTTTTTAGTCTGTATGTGAATCCAACGAGCGAACAAATCGTAATGAATGTATTTTTTTTGCCATCGCTCCCTTTTAACGCTCATTCGTTCGTCTCGTTGGACCCGCCCCTTTGGCTGAGTCTGCCGATTTGTCTCTATCCTGTGAGTGTGTACTGCTAGAGTATAAAAGCTGTCCCCTTTGTATAGTCCTACGTCACTCCGGTTATGTCCCCGACATTACCCACCCGTCTTTTTAAAAAAAACTTTTGTAGCGCTCTTATTGAAAAACCCGATATATAAGATTTACAGAAGTACGGCATTGAATTCGGAATACGTGTTTTAAGTGAGAAGAAGCGTTTTCATTTAAAAAAATTGATGCGTGTAGGTTTAAGGGCATACACGGGATCTTGACATAGGACTGTGATTGCTGTGATTGTGTGCATTTGAATTGAGTTTTTCCATTGTTAATGGAAAATGTATTTTTTTTCGTCTGATACTTCAAATGGAAGCCCTGAAAAATACCGTTTCCTGTATGAACTTGTATCCTTTAAAGGGGTCAGAATCCGGAACCACATTCTGTTCAAAAATGTACACAAAAAGGCCATCAAAGCCTTTACTTCCTTTTCTTCTGTTTATTCAATTATGCAGAAGAAGACAAAAAACCACCATTTGTCGTTTCTAAACACAAATCTAAATAGTAAAAATCTACATAAATATGAGCCTTAGTCACTACTACTACAGACAACAAAAATATATATCATAGATCAAAATAGCGTTTTCTCCTTCGTTGCCACGTTGTCCGGAACATTGTTTTGTAGAGGGTTGCCCTACAAATAGGAGTAACCAGGTGAGTTATATTGAGTATTCTATGGCCATGAGTGCTTTCTTGTGAAGCTCGTATAGCTGCTGTAGTGAACTGATCTCATTGGGTGCTAAGTTCGCTTATGTATAGGAAAGGGGAAGGAGAATGGACAGGTACATTCCAAGGAACTTTGGGGAGAATAGAGTAAAACCATTTTCCGAGATAATCCCTCCATTGATTCAGCCAACTGATCAATGCCTATTATCGGCAAATGATGAATAATTCATAGCACGTATCGACGCACAATGTGAGTTTACGCCCGTATGTAGGCAAGCAAATTTGCTCGTTAAGTCGGGGAGGAAAGCGAGTGCAGTCGAAAAAACATACCGACGTCAATCGTCAAATTGTTTAACTTTTTGACGTAGAACTACGTCTTTCATTAAGGGTGCCAAATCAGAAAACAGGTCACGTTTTTATGAAATAAAGTTAACGTTAATAACTATTTTTGCCGCGAACGGATTTTGGCGATTTACATACTAAACGAATCGGAAATTCCCTAAAATTTGTTTAATATGCTATACATTAGAATCCCTTGGTTTGTAAATGATTAAAATACATGAAAACTTTAAGCGTTTCTATTTTCCCATACATTTGTTCAGTCCATTTGTGTGCTTTCCCGAACAGAGCTGTAAATAACGAGCAACTTATCGACGAGTAACGAAGGGGAAATCGTAGGATATGAAGTCACCGTGAACAAAGGAAAAGAAGAAGAATGAAGGGGAATTCTTGCCTAGAGTATAAACAGTGGATCCCGCTGAGGCAAACTTTCATTCGGCATGGGACTGTTGAGTAATCCAGTTCACTTTGCTTTCGCTGCGCTTCGATCTAAGATTGGACCCCACCAGTGGTAATCCAACTTGGATATCGTCGTGTGGTGTTTCCAGTTCGTTTTTCGGGTTATTCGTATCGTGTGTTTTTCTTTCCGCTTCATAAATTGGACGCTTCGCATAGTGTGTGATGAGCAAGAAGAAGAGGAAGGCTGGCTCGAGCCCTGCAAAAAACGAACGCATTGCCGGGGGCAATAAAATTTCGAGGCAAGCGTCATCTAATGATGCACGCGATGTTAGTGCAGTGAAAAGCGCTCGCACTGAACCGAGCGTTCGCATCGAACAACAGTGAAGTAGGCGACTTCGGCGCGTCGGTCGAAAATGTAAACGCCGTTACCCAGACAGCAACCAGCTCCCCCCGCTGGTGGTGGACGCGGTTGTTCTTGACAAACTCATCAGCGAATTTGCATCGATGGGTGTTACAGCAGAGTACAAGCTATGTGGCATAATTCAGTCTTTTTCCAAGCAGTGAACATTGTTTGTTTTCCGTCATAAGGGCTTCGATGGTGCTTTTGACATTGCATGAATGTATTAAATTGACGTCATGGCGAATCAGGCGTTAAGTTTGTGTGCCAAAAAATCATTTGGGGAATACCAACCTCTTTAATGTCGTACTGGAATGTTATAAGTTATTTGGGTTCGCGTGCCAGTCGCAAAACTGCCTTCAACTAGGATTGCATTTGCACTAGTCTTGATCATAATGAAGCAATGCTACTGTTTTCGAGGTTGTTTATAATCAAAAAAAGAGCTTATTTCGCTTGTTTAATCAACAAGAAAGTGAATGTCGTTCAGGAATTTTGTATGTGATTAGGTTTCGCTTGCCAGTAGCAAAACTTCCTCCACTAAGGGTGACAGCTGCGCTTAGCTCGAGTATGAGAAAGTAATGCATCTTTTTTTGACGTAGAACTACGTCTTTCATTAAGTGTGTCAAATCAGAAAACAGTTAACGTTAATAACTATTTTTGCCGCGAACGGATTTTGGCGATTTACATACTAAACGAATCGGAAATTCCGTAAGATTTGTTTAATATGCCATTCAATAGAATCCCCTGGTTAGTAAATGGTTAAAATTCATGAAAACTTTAAGTGTTTCTATTTTCCCATACATTTGTTCTGTCCATTTAAGTGCTTTCCCGAACAGAGATATCAATAACGAGCAACTTATCGACGACCAACGGAGGGGAAATCGTAGGATTTAAAGTCTCCGTGATCAGAGGAAAAGAAGAAGAATGAAGGGGAATACTTGGCTAGAGTATAAACAATGGATCTCGCTGAGGCAAACTTTCATTCGGCATCGGACTCTTGAGTAATCCAGTTCACTTTGCTTTCGCTGCGCTTCGATCTAAGATTGAACCCAACCAGTGGTAATCCAACTTGGGAATCGTCGTTTGATTTTTCTGTTCGTTTTTCGCGTTATTCGTGTCGTGTGTTCTTATTTCCGCGTCATAAATTGGACGCTTCGCGTAGTGAGCGATGAGCAAGAAGAAGAGAAAGGCAGGCTCGAGCCCTGCAAAAAACGAACGCATTGCCAGGGGCAATAAAATTTCGAGGTAAGCGTCATCTAATGATGCACGCGATGTTGGTGCAGTGAAAAGCGCTCGCACTGAACCGAGCCTTCGCGTATGTGACACCGCACCGAACAAACGGCGAAGTAGGCAATTTCGGCGCGTCGGTCGAAAATGTTAACGCCGTTACCCAAGCAGCAACCAAAATCAAGCTCCCCCCGCAGGTGCTGAAGGCGGTCGCTCTTGACAAACTCATCAGCGAATTCGCATCGATGGGTGTTACAGCAGATAACAAGCTGTGTGGCATAATTCAGTCTTTTTCCAAGCAGTTAACATTGTTTATTTTCCGTCTTCATAAGGGCTTCGTTGGTGCGTTTGAGAATGCATCAATGCATTAAACTGACGTTATGGCGAAGCAGACGTTAAGGCTGTGCACCAAAAAATTATTTGGGAATACCAAGCATCTTGAATGTCTTACTGGAATGTTATAAGTTATTTGGGTTCGCGTGCCAATCGCAAAACTGCCTTCAACTAGGATTACATTTGCGCTAATATTGATCATAATGAAGCATTGCTACTGTTTTCGAGGTTGTTATTAACAAAAAGAGTTTATTTCTCTTGTTTAGTCATCAAGAAAGTAAATGTTCTGGAATTTTGTATGTGATTAGGTTTTGCTTGCCAGTAGCGAAACTTCCTCCACTAAGGGTGACAGCTGCGCTTCTCTAGCATGAGAAAGTAATGCAACTCTTTTCGAGGCCAGTAATATTAACAGAAGCGTTTCTTTTGAGAATAGTGCAAAATGATGAGAAATGTTTATATTGCTAGTAGTTTCAAGCCACCAATGTATGGCTCTGTATGCATGCTATGGTGAACGCTTGTTTGGCGCTTGGTTTACGCTTAGTTTGTACGAACGATGTCTAGAGGTGCGATTCCTTTGAGGCAATACTAAATATCATGTAGCATGATATTTGATACTTGCAAGTGTTGTCATTGTTGTTGTTTACATGCGGTGCCAAAGATATATTGATGTAGTTATGAGATATGGAATAACGGTGCTGGTGCAACATGTATATAATCGACTGTAGCCGAGTCTATGTAAATTTCGAAAAAGGCCACCGGAATAGCCTTCGAGGTAAATTTTCAATGCATTGACATGAAATAAATTGCGACATACGATTGTTTTGCGAGGGCAAGAATGAATCATCAATCAATTATCGTCAACTGATTCTACAATGAAAAAGTAATTTCAGAGATTATTCTACTAAGCAGTTGTTTCTAAAATTTCACAGCATTATAGAATAATATCCGAAGGTATAAACAAGCAACTTATATAAAATAACAGCGTAGTTCTACGTCAACAATGCGGTCGTATCTTGGACACAACCTCCTATAATTTTTTTCGAGGCCAGTAATATAAACAGAAGTGTTTCTTTTGAGAATAGCGCAAAATGATGAGAAGTGTTTATATTCCTAGTAGTTTCAAGCCACCAATGTATGGCTCTGTATGCATGCTATGGCGAACGCTTGTTTGGCGCCTGGTTTACGTTGTACGAACGATGCCTGGAGGTGCAATTCCATTGAGGCAATACTAAATAACATGTAGCATATTTGATGCTTACAAGTGTTGTTATTGTTGTTGTTTCCTCGCGGTGCCAAAGATATATTGGTATAACCGAAATATCTTTGTAACTTAACTGTAACCGAGTAATGTCAATTGCAAAAAAAGCCACCGGAATAGCGTTCGAGGTAAATTTTCAATGCATTGACAAGAAATAAATTTCGACAGATGATCAGCTAGTGTATTATTCTGCGAAGGCAAGAATGAATCAACAGTCAATTATCGTCAACTGATTCTACAATGAAAAAAAGCATTTCAGAGATTGTTCTACTAAGCAGTTGTTTCTAAAATTTCACAGCATTATAGAATAATATCCGAAGGTTTAAACAAGCGACTTTTATAATATAACAGCGTAGTTCTACGTCAACAATGCGGTCGTATCTTGGACACAACCTCCTATAATTTTTTTTTATTCATAACTCGAGAGCTAATCAAGCAAAGGGGTAAGGGTAAATCACCATTTTATTATATTTTCTGTATCAAACATGTATTTCATATAAGGGAAAAACATGTTATTTGCAAGTGATTGAAAAATCTTGAATGAGAATTGTGTCTGAAAAAATATGATATTATAATGACGAGTTCTGGTAGAAGTATTAGGTATTTATAGTGAGTGGAATTTGTAAAGGGTCAAAATCAATCAATGAACAGTGATGCGATTGAACCCATGGACGTTTGCTTAGTAAGAAAACGTAAATGTTTGAAAGTATTTATAACAAAAAACCATTCTTGGCGAGACAAAGTTTGCAGGACCAGCTAGTTACAATTAAAAGTGTTACTGGAACTCAAACAAATACAGTATGCAAATAACTATTTTGACGATTCAAGTATGAAAATTTCGACATTGAATACAAAGAACACAAAATAACACACACAAAAAATAGCAAAACGCCAATTATGGAATGAAACTGAGTATTATAATGAAGACACAATCAGAAGCCCCTACTGAAATTTTGAATGATAAAAACAGTGTGTAAAAAAACTCAACATTAAGGTAAGAGCTGCATCATGAAATCAATACAACAAATTGTTTCCCAACCAAATTGCATTATGTATGATCCATCTATTCTTGTGAGAGCCGGATAATCGATTCAACAAGCTAATCTCAGAGATGATTGAAGTTGATCTACTTCGTCTTGTGTTGGTAAGACAGTGATAACCTTACCCTCAGTCAATATGGAAATCAGTGTTCCATTCTCCATCCAATTCGGGCTCCATTCGCCTTCTCGACGTGAATCGACAGAACACAGGAACATGGTGGTGATGATGAGATGGAAGAAACTTTTAAAGTTTTGCAAGAATCCCCTGCAGCAATAAAACTGGGATTAGTGGTATTAGGCGGAAATAAACAAAATAGATTGGAGATATGGGCTAATCCTTTTGTGGTGTTGTGGTGTGGTAGAATTTGATGTCGGATCCAAATTGTGAAAGGGAAAGCGCTCCGGGAGCTTATCTGTAATCCTGCTAAAACGAAAGGTGGAGCAAATCCATGGTTAAATTGAGTCTTGTTTCCGATTCAGAATTTATGAATTCTACTGAATTCATTACAGCGGTAGAATCCACTAATCGGGGGTTATCAGAGTCCAAATTCTGGTTTAATCTACGTAGAATCCTAAACTAATCGGAAAAGTTCGCATCCGAGTACTCTCGAGCACGATAACAACTTTCAGTTGTTTGGCTATAATTGAGTTAAATTACGATTAAAAGTAAAGCTTCGTTTCACTTATGTTCGCTTTATCAGCGCCGAATCATCTTGAAACGCTCCCAGCTCCGAATCCGAAAGTTTCACATGAAAACTGTTTCCAACAATATCAGACACGGATAAAAATCATTTAACATTCACCGTATACTAGCTTTATCCTAACGACAATCTAAGCGTTCATTATTTGCATCCTACAGAACCAGTTGCTGGGTAAAAGTTGAATCGGATTAAGGCAGCACAACTTTGCCCTTTTATAACCAACCACCGATCCAATCGTCTCTTGAGTCCCACGTTAAGGGTTTTCCACACGAAACCATTTTGCGGATTGTGGCGAGGGACGTGAAGAAACTGTGGAAAATACTCTATCAAACCACCATGAATGTTCATCGGGGACGAAACTAGAGCGGCAAGTGAAAGTTTTGCACTGAAATAAACAATTAGGCATACTCAAGTGGGACAACTGGGCATCGTATAGCTTCTACAAGTCAGAGTCCTTCTTCATTGTGTTTCGAAATTCACGAAATGGTTGGGTAATGATCATATTTTTCAGAACATCAAACGAAATAATGCAAATATTGGCAGACGATGCTTATTTCATCAATGACATGTAAACATGTCATTGCATTCGTTTGTAGAAAGATTTTCCGTTGTTCTGACACACAATAAATCAGCAAGGGAGGAAAAAAACTCACAGTCTCATATTGTTGAAAGTTGCATGAAAGACGCTCATGGTGAAAAGCTCCTCGTTCTCCATCATTGGGATTTAGCTCTGGTGGGTTTTCGTCTCACTTTGGTACTTTCATTCTCTCCTCACATTGTGACATATTTTCCATTTATACAAGTGGTTTGAGCCCAAAGAGATTTTCAGCGGGGGGACCGTTTTGGATTGGTGATTTTATTTTCGCTAAAATCGAACAATTGCTGACCTGAAACATGAACAAGTTTTCATCCCATTCCTTTGATGATGTTCTGAATTGTTTCTTTGAAGTGTATAAGCTCAATGTTCGGGGAGGACCCCTCGACTTTTAAAGTTGTTGATTTGTTTTCTTCTATCCTTCACCACTTTATCACATTCGAGCTGTTGGGGGATTGTAAGAAGTTGAGTCCTCACATCATTGCACACATCTTCTCCGTCCAGCGAACTTCGTCTGCTCTATTTAGTTATAGTTTTCGGATCATTTGTTGACACGAGTCGCGCACTTTCAATTTTTGTGGCTTCCTTTTGCAGCTAACTCTTGTCTCGATAGGCTGTCATGTAACGCAGTAGATTATTCGTCACTTTGTATCAATTTTTCGTATGGAAGTTAAGCGTCTTTATAATGTAACTAGCTGACCCGCCAACCTTCGTTCCGCCCAAAATGGATTTTGTGTTATCAATACTTTCAAACATTCACATTTTCTTACCAAGCGAACGTTCATGGGTCCAATCGCAAAATAGTTCATTGATTGATCTTCTAATTGATCTCTTGCGAATTCCTTTCACTATAAATTTACTAGCACTTCTACCTGAACTCGTCATTATAATATAGAATAATTTTCAGACACAATTCTCGTTCAAGATTCTGCAATCACTTGCAAATACTATGGTTCTCCGTTACATGGAATACATGTGTGATACATAAAATATAATAAAATAAAGACAGCCCAAATCGGACGACTCCTTTTTCGAGTTTTGCGCTTACCAACATATTTTGCGATTCATTTATATTAGGTTGGGGAAAAAGTAATCCATTATTTTTGGGTGAATTTCAAAACTATTTTTAATATACCTCGGATTGTCCGATTTGGGTCAAATATACATCGTATTGTTGGAAAACGTGTTTCATTCTAAGGGCATCCGCGACAATGCGTTACTATTCAAGGTTGCTAGTCTCGAGTTTTAGCCGTTGCCAATTTATTAACTCGTAGATTTATACGCCCGTCGTTGTTATCGCGATTGCTATAGTATCACTTCTTTTTCGCACCGCAGGTTGCTAAATACGATTGCTATCACTAGAAGAAATGACAAGTGTCAGTTGATTCTCTTTTGGTCGCGTTCATTTTTTGGTAGATAAATGTAATATATACACTTCCGAAATAATATTTCAGAGCAAAATCACAAAAAACGAACACAAGACGAATGAAACCCACAACAGATGTTTGACGTTTGTTGAAAATAGCAACACTTGGCTCGGTTGCTATCGCGTTGCCAAATTTGTTAACTCACTATTCACCGAGAGGCAGATTACTATCTTCCACACCTGAACCGCAACCACCAGTGGGGTTGCTGCGTTATGGTCTTGATCCTTATTGGCGAAAAACTCTAGCAATAGATTTTTACAATCTTTCCTTGATCCCAATCTCATATCACTCTGGAAATTTTTCAATGCGAGAAAAAGGTGATAATCGTTTGGTGCCAGGTTCGTACTATATGGTGGATGCATTAAAAAATCCCAATCAAGCTCTCGGAATTGTGTGGCCTTGCGTTGTCCTGATGGAACACAACACCTCTTCTCTTGGCTAATTCTTAACGTTTCTGGTCAATCGCTAGCTTTAAAAGGTCCATTTGTTGACAGTAGAGATCATACTGTACTGAAAAAAAAAAAAATTAAAAAATTTTAAAAAATTAAAAAAATATATAAATATAATAAATTTTGAAAATAAATTAAATTGCACGTATTTTACTGTTGCACTATCAGCACCATAAACATCAATCACAATTTCAGCGACCTGGCTTGCATTTTCGCATTTATAAAATAAAAAGTGTAAATGTACCAAACTTCATTTATCTCCATTGTTAACACCCTGTAACCCACAACTGAATGGAACAAACAACCAAACAGCGAAAGATGTTTTTTAGCGTACAACGTCACCTTCACAACGAGCCCAAAAAAATTTATGACCGATATTACGCGAGATATTGATCACTAAAGCCAGTCAACGAGAATATAATGGATAACTTTTTCCCCAACCTAATATTAATAAAGCCATTCCATTCAAAACTTTTTTGTTTTTTGTTTTTCATTCGTTCGCTCACTTGCAAGCTTATCGGACGCATTCTTCAGTCGATCCGAAAGAGGTGTTTTTTTCACATCGATTCTATTGTGTTTTTTTTAATCCGGCGCGCTTGCAAGCGTGGTGAATCTCAACCAAATAAGTGGTGTACGATCGAGACACTGAGGATCCATTCAACAGATCACATATACTCATCACATACGTCACACCGCAGCGGCAAGTAGAAGTTTATTTCTTTTTTTCTCCTTTCTATCATTTCTTCCACTTTCTGTGCATAACAAATACCATTGTTTCGCTTGGTGTTTACGTAATCATCAAGCATTGGCGTTAGGGTGACCATCTTCATATATATTGCACTTGAACATTTGTTGGAACTTTTTTCATTTTTGAATTTAATTTAAGAAAAATTAGTTTAAATAACTATAATTTTCTACTGTAACTAAAATAGAAGTTTATCTTATATTTATTTTTTAATTTTGTTATTACCAATAAATTCTGTTCATATCGAACAGTTGACGAAATTTATTACTATGGCTGAAGGCGGGGAGGATCCCGCAACGACGCCAACGTATATCTCTGATACGGAACCCCCTGAAGAACCGGAAGGTGAAGTAGAAATTGGAAGAAGAAAGGAAATAGAAAACGTAATTTCTGATGATGAGGAGGATGAAGAAAAACTGGATTTTCGTCAAAAAGTATACCCTGAGGGCTCCAAAGGCCCATTCATTGTGTATTTTAGGCGAAAATCCAAACCCCTCAATGTTATTCGCATCTCTAAAGAGCTGACAAAAAACTTCTCAGATGTTACCGAGATTACTAGGATGGGCCAGACAAATTACGAGTTGTCGTCTCCAGCCGGACCCAAGCAAATGATATAACCCGTTGCGATCTTTTTGCGATAGAGTATCGCGTATACGTGCCCTGTCGTAACGTAGAAATCAACGGCGTAATCACCGAAAAGGGTTTGACCCGAAATGATATACTCAAGGATGGAGTCGGTCGCTTCAAGAACTCTTCGCTTAAAACTGATTCTTGCATGCGACCAACTGAAATCCGTATCTATTATAAATAATAAGAGAGTTCTCAGTTCGACAAATTCTTTTCGCCCTTCCAAACTTCGTTTCGATAGATGCGCTTCGTTTACCTGTTCGATTGTTTGTACCCCGGGTAATGAGTTGCAACAACTGCAAGCAACTTGGTCACACGGCCGTCTACTGTTGCAACAAAAAGCGTTGCGCAGATTGTGGAGAGAGTCATGATGGGACTTCTTGCGCAAAAGAGCGCAAGTGTCTACATTGCGACGGGGCCCCCCATGATCTTTCTTTTTTTCAATGCCCGGTGTACATACAAAGAGGGGAAAAAATCAAGCGTTCCTTAAAGGAATTTTCAAAACGGACTTATGCAGAAATGCTTAAGAATTCCGTGCAAACGACGCAGGACAATCCTTACTCCCTCCTGCAGAACGACGAGCCTGTCGCTGACGCTCCCAACGCGGGAAGTTCTGGTACATCGCAGGGTGCCATCAGGAAAAGGAAAATTACTACTTTTCCATCACTCCCCAGTAAGAAGTCCGAAATTTCCCAAGTTGGATTGAAACTTCGAACCGAACGTGCTGAAAATAGACCGAAGCAAGTACTTCCTGGTTTACACGGTTCTTCTACTAACCAGGGGTCCTCAGCACGTTCCGGAACAACACCCAATACGTCTGTTCCTTTTTCGCGGTCAAAGCAACAGTCACAACCTGGCTTGTTTGCGCTTTCTGACCTGGTGGACAACATTTTGAATACTTTGAATATTAATTACTCTCTTAAAAGAATAGTATTATGTTTGCTTCCGGTAGTGAGAACATTCTTGAAAGAAAAATGTGCCTTTTTAGCAGCGTTCATTTCCCTCGATGCCTGATTCAGTGCAATTGCAGAAGCATCATCCCTAAACTAGATCAATTTAAATTTTTAGTTCATAGCTCTAACTGTGATGTATTTTCCCTCTGTGAAACATGGCTTTCTTCAGCCGACGAGCTGAATTTCCACGATTTCAACATTATTCGCCTCCATCGAAATGACTCGTTTGGTGGCGTACTATTGGGGATTAAAAAATGTCACTCCTTCTATAGAGTCACTCTCCCATCGATGACAGGCATTGAAGTTGTTGCTTGCCAGACACAAATCAATGGCAAAAACCTCTGCATTGCTTCGATATATATCCCTCCCAGAACTACGGTAGGCCGCCATCAGTTCTTTGATACTATCGAGGCAATGCCGGAGCCGCGGGTAATCTTAGGTGATTTTAACTCCCATGGAACAGCATGGGGATCACTCTACGATGACAACCATGCCACTTTGATTTATGATCTGTGCGACAACTTCAAATTGACAGTTTTGAATACTGGGGAAGCAACCAGAATAGTCAACCCTCCTGCACGGGCAAGCATGCTAGACATATCTCTATGCTCTTCTTCGTTATCCCTGGATTGCATGTGGAAGGTAATCCAAGATCCCCACGGTAGTGATCACCTATCAATAATTTTATCGATCGCTAATGAATCAAGCTCTCCTGAGTCAGTGAATATTTCGTATGACCTCACGAAGAATATTGACTGGAGAACATTTGCGGAATAATAGCTGAAGCAATTGTTTCAATGCATGAACTTCCTCCACTCGAAGAGTATAACTTTATATCGAGTTTGATTTACGAAAGCGCACTTCAAGCTCAAAAGAAACGTGTACCGGCTACCACTTTCCGACGTCGTCCTCCATCACTTTGGTGGGACAAGGAATGTTCAAAGGTCTACCTTGAAAAATCATCCGCTTTCAAAAAATTCAGGAAAACTGGATTAGTGGAATGGTTTCTAAAGTACCAAGCTCTAGAAGTCAAACTAAAAGGTTTGATTAAAGCAAAAAAGCGTGGATATTGGCGGAAGTTCGTCAATGGTTTGTAAAGGGAGACCGCTATGAGCACTCTTTGGAATACGACTAGGAAAATGCGTGGCTGGAACCATACAAACGAAAGTGAGAAATACTTTGACCGTTGGATTTTTAACTTTGCAAGGAAGGTTCCGACACTGTTCCTGCACAAAACGTCGTACGCAACATTCCACTTCATAGCGATTATGAGAATTTTTCGATGGTGGAATTCTCAATTGCTCTTCTCGCATGTAACAATTCAGCTCCGGGTAGGACAAGATTAAATTGAACTTGTTGAAGAATCTTCCCGACTTGACAAAACAGCGTTTGCTGAACTTGTTCAACAAGTTTCTGGAGCTGAATATTGTTCCGCATGACTGGAGACAAGTGAGAGTGATAGCCATACGGAAACCCAACAAGCCGGCTTGCGATCACAACTCGTATAGGCCGATTGCAATGTTATCCTGTATTCGTAAATTGTTAGAGAAAATGATTCTACTTCGTTTGGACAAGTGGGTCGAAACGAACAATTTGCTGTCAAATACGCAGTTTGGCTTCCGCCGAGGTAAAGGGACAAATGATTGTCTCGCGCTGCTATCTTCTGAAATCCAAATCGTATTTGCTCACAAAGAACATATGGCTTCCGTTTTTCTCGATATCAAAGGGGCATTTGATTCAGTTTCCATGGAAATTCTCTCAGAGAAGCTTCATAATCGTGGACTTTCACCAATTCTCAACAATTTCCTGTACAATTTACTGTCAGAAAAGCATGGCAGCTCAAAATCTTCTCGCTACAGTTTTATGGGCCTACCACAAGGCTCCTGCCTAAGCCCCCTCTTGTACAGTTTTTACGTCAATGATATGGATGATTGTCTAACTAGAGACTGCACGCTGAGACAACTTGCAGACGATGGAGTTATTTCCATCACGGGTACTAATCCCGTCGTTCTGCAAAAGTCGTTGCAAGATACCCTGAACAATCTGTTCACGTGGGCCCTCAAGCTGGGTATTGAATTCTCTACGGAGAAAACTGAAATGGTCGTTTTTTCTAGGAAGCACGAACCCGCCCAATTCCAGCTTCACCTATCCGGCAAAACGATCCAACACTCTATGTTTTTCAAATACCTGGGTGTATATTTTGATTCTAAGTGTACCTGGGGGAGACACATTGCGTATTTGAAACAGAAATGCCAGCAAAGAATCAATTTTCTCCAAACAATTACCGGAACATGGTGGGGTGCCCATCCAGGAGACCTCATTCAGTTGTACAAAACAACGATATTATCAGTGTTAGAATATGGCAGTTTTTGCTTCCGATCAGCTGCCAAGATTCATATTCTCAAGCTGGAGAGAATACAATATCGTTGCTTGCGTATAGCCATGGGGTGTTTGCATTCGACACATACGATGAGTCTCGAAGTTTTTTGGCAGGAGTACCCCCGCTTACTCTTCGGTTCACAGAATTATCCTACAGATTTCTCATCCATTGCAAGATCATGAATCCATTGGTGATTGATAACTTCGAAAATCTACTCCAACTGACTCCTCAGTCAAGTTTTATGTCTTTATACCATGAGTACCTTACCCACGACGTGCACCCTTCACCAGGCATCTCCAACCAAGTTTGCTTCCCATACTTCTGCAATTCCTCTGTAATTTTTGATCTGTCCATGCGACAAAACATCCATGGAATCCCAGATCACCTACGCTCCGATTCTATTCCGCCGATATTTTCGGCAGAATATGGGAAAGTTAGATCTGACAAAATGTTCTTTACTGACGGTTCATTCATAAACGGGTCCACTGGCTTCGGCATCTTCAATGAAAATTCCAGTGCCTCTTTCAAACTCAAAGATCCTTGTTCCGTGTATGTCGCTGAACTGGGTGCGATATATTACGCATTAGGGATCATTGAAACATTGCCCATCGACCACTATTTTATTTTTTCAGACAGTCTCAGCTCAATAGAGGCAATCCGCTCAATGAAAGTTGATAAACGCTCATCTTATTTCCTAACAAGAATAAGACAACTATAGAGTGTTTTGGTCGAAAAATTATTCAAGATTACCTTAGCATGGGTCCCCTCTCATTGCTCGATTCCGGGGAATGAGAAAGCGGACTCGCCGTCCGGGATATCTTAGGTAGCCGGGATCCTGATCTTCTGCTCCATCTATACCTGTTCCTCAGAAACGCCGATGTCAACGTTTAATGATGTTTCCTTCGTTGTGTCCCCGTTTCATATCCCTCCTATCGGATCGATAAACTTTTACTTAGTCGCGGCAATACATACACACACTCTTTACAGATGCACGGGCCGAAGGTTGTGCAGTCCACTGATCATTCAACAAGAGCCAAAGGTTGTACCGCTCATGACAACTCTACACGAGCTGATGATTGCGCCGGCTAGTGACCATTCTATCCTGGATTCCTCGAGTCGAGAAAGACGCACCACGCTAGATATGGGGTACAGACTAGGGGGGCGTTGCTGATTAATGGTCAGCTGCATCCCAATAGGAAGTATCCCGTGTCGGGCACACGTACAGAGCATCGAAGACTGCAACATACCGATTATGAGAACACTTGTAATACTAACTTCGAGCCAACCGCGAGTAATCGGTTACATATTACTAACATAGTTGTAAGTTGTAAGTTCAGAAGTTATGAATTTTTGAAAAAAGTCATTTCAAATTGTGGGTCCATCTACCGTTAGGCGTGTTGTTCCACTCCTGCTGCCACTTTCTCATATAACCAGTTCTTGCTCTTACTCGCACATCTCTGTTAACCGGATTAGACGTTGTCAGTTACTCGGGTGCGAGTAAACGTCAAACGATCCGAAGAATTACGAACCCACCCAGACCACGAAATTTGACATTTGATTTGTATGTATGGTGCTACTTGTCCGTTTAAAAACAAAAAAAAACTTTGAAGTAGCTCGGGTGTAGTGCGTTCGTAATTCTTCGGATCGTTTGACGTTTACTAGCAATCGAGTAACAAACAACGTCTAAGCCCGGTTTAACTCTGCACGCTTACTGTTCTCTGTTTGTAGCACATGTCTTCTTCGATCAGAGTGATATTGATCGAAATCATTCCGCATTATTCGGCAGAACTCTATCTTGCGCCGCGATGAGTTTGGCTTCTTTCGTGCATGCGTATCTAACATGGCTCTTGAAATTTATTCGATCGTCGATAATCATACCTAGGTATTTCAGCTCACATAGTAGCAGCATATCAGCTACATGCAGAGATTCCCTTTATTTTGGCTATCACGAACCCTTCGTATGGATTGGATATCACTTCCTGGATGGGGTATCTTCCCATCGTCGTTAGTGCAGCCATTCTAGCTATATCGATCAACCAGTTTCCGTTATCTGGAGGTACCTGATACGGCTCTGCTTTGATCGTCACATCACATTTGGTTTCGGATGCGGCTTACCATAGCAACTGTTTTGCCGTCTAGCAGTGGTTTAGATTTATCTGAGTTACCTCCAGACCGGACATCTCGAGGACCCTGTGGCGTGATCGGTTTCTTCTTCCGTCGTGCAGAGCATGAATCTTGAAGGCTTAGTACAAGCTTTTACCAAGTGTCCCTCGTCACCGCATCTCATACAAAGGTCCGATCTATTAGGTTCTCTGCCTCTGGCTTGGTGGCCAAAAACCATGCATTTGAAGGACCTCAATACTTGCTGAATAGCTCTCAGGGAGCACACTGTCCACCCGACTTTCGTTTTGCCAATCTCCAGCAGCTTGCTTGCATCGATCATTGGTAGTCTTATGGTTATTGTTTGAGTACCTCCAAATGCTTTTCTCAGCCGAATTGTTGGGGAGACTTCTCTCAGCTCGATCTGTTCATTTAGGGTTTCTCTCAACTCAGCTTCTATAGTGATCTCATCCAGGTTTCTGCATTCGACCACTATTTCTTGGAACAGAGCTCTAACTTTCCCTTTTTCTCCCATCGATTTCTCAACAAGCTCTTTAAAGGCCGCGCTTTTAATCGTTGGGTCCTTTTTAAGTTCGAAAAGCATTTCACATTTTTGGGTGCGCCTCACTCTGGTCACGTTTTCTCCGAGATTTTTTAGGGGTGGATATTGTTTTACCTTCCGAAGAATTTTGACATAGGTCGCAGTGCCCGCTGTAGCCACTTCTGGTCAGAGCATCTGGCTTTGACCTCTCCTGCCCAAGGCGCTTGTATAAATGTATATCACTTCAATGAGAAAGGGATTACGGTTTGTGGAGCGGGGGTTGTTTGTTTTGTTATTGCTAGGATACGCCATTTTTGCATTTTCACATGCGAGAGTAGTGGATGAACTGAATGAGAATTAAATTCTAAAAAATCATCCCATCTTTTTCACATAAATTCGCGAAAGCCGGACAAAGTAGGCATCGTTCGAATAAACGTCGCAGCAGTTTCTAGAGAGCCGCCGGCAGCGTTCTGATACTGTTTGTAAACAATACCGACAGCAATTCCAATATGGCTGAAAGTGCATTTCATATGATTGTTTCACCTGGTATATATGGAGGCGTCTGTTCCTGCCTAGGCTTTGGTTTGTCTTTCTTCTTCCCTTCGTTTTTCTTCCTTTCAACTTTTTGCCACTCATTTATCTCTGCATTGTTTTGATTTTTTTTCATCGTTGGACACTTTGCTACCATATTTTTGGTTTAGGCAACCCTTCTCTCTTCAGTAGTTTGTATTCTCCTCATGGTGGTTAATGGGGTCGAGTCGTCCATTGCCCAGTTTCTTATATTTTCGAGCGGTTATAAGTCCATTGTCGGTTGAGGGATGAAAAGTGCTACAAAAGCGCTTCAATCTAACCCCTCCTTGCCTCCCTGCAAGCAGCACTGCCTATCGTTTCTGCTATAATTATGAAGATAACTCGAACAGAACGAAACGGCATCACTGCAGCGATTGCTTTTTCTCTTTCTCTCTAAACTGTCATTTAAAGCACAACAGAGGATGAATCCGGAATCAAATTTGGTAGTTATGGATAGTTCTTTTTTACTTATAGAATATAAATTATGTATTCCTAATTTATTTTCAGAGACAAGTTCAACGATTCAGAGACAAAATTGTTGATATGTTGCGTTGAGGTAAGCAAAGTAGCAGCAATAGCAGAAATGTGCGAACGATGCAGACGACCGAAAGAATCGTTGTTGTTTTATGTAAACAAAAAAGCTACGAACGGCGAACATCATTTCAGAGAGCAGATACTACTGGAAACATCTACGAGGAAAAAAAGGGCAGCGAAGCCAATTTGATTGAAACAAACGCAAACACCATTTGCAATAACGCACGAGTTCCTGGACTTCACCGAAAAGGGAAACCCCATGGAAACCGATAGCATTGGAACGGTTGTGTTGGACCCGACGTTTTCACTTTGAATTTCAGCAATGTGTTACTTAATTTTAATATGTAGTTGAAAATGTTTAGCTCCAGATAGTTCATAAGAAATGTTACTTATTCCGTCAAGCGGATTCATAATGCTATGTTCGAGTTAAAAATAATGTAACAATAGCTTTAATTTATGATAAAAATAAATATTTATAAACATTTTTTTTTGTTTCAACTTTCTCGAAAACATATAGAGCCATAATAAGGGTCGATCAATTTTGCATCCGATCGACGTGGTGCCAGATTGGCACAGTGTTGGCACGAAAGTGGTTGTCAAAAACGAGGGACAGGTCGACAAAATCATTGCAAAATGGCATGATATCGGTACCGCTGTCGACATCATTTTCTGGGACCAATCTGGCACAACAATATACAGTGGGTGGTTTCGGGACCGCAACTCACTCTGAGTAGCCTGTTTCAGTGCATTCTCCGCCTTTTCAACTTTTGTTCTCCAGGATTGCCGTTCGCGTTCAGCTGTTGCAAGCGCCGATTTGATCTTGATCGTCAAGGTCCTTATGACTGCGTGTACGTTACTGCGAGGCTTAATGTACTCGTAGAGTTTCTCCGATGCTTTCTTGGCTTCACCAAGCTTAGATCCTTCGTATTGTAGATTAGGCTGCCCTGCGATGAATTTGTCACTGCTGGGTTTTGGTGCTGGTGATTGACTCAGCGGCAAACCCTCCTGGCGAAGATACCTTCTTCTTCGATTTCGCTCCCGATTTCTGTGGAATGTGTTGGGTCCCAACTCCGGGCCAACTCCTATCCCCATGCATGTGTATGTGGGAATGCCTAAGTATACGTGTGAGTATCATCACACCTTGCAATCCTCATTCCTATAAACGCGTGAAAACAAAAGTTACGAATCGTTCATTTTTAGAGTACGCAGAGCATTCTGTATTACTGGTACAATTTGCTATTGTTACGCCACAATAATTAAGGAACGTAAAATTATCTTTTCAATGTTTTTTTTTCTCTAGTGTTTAAGTTAATTATTTTGCTTTGTCCTGTCTGGTTCTGTATTTTGTCTTTAAAATAAATTTTTGCGTTGCCATAATACATGTAATAAAAACTAAAGGCTGATTTAGACGATGCCAGTTAGCGCTCTAGTTGAAGTATCCAGTGAACAGAGAACAGACACTCTGTTCAAGTTACTTGTACCAGTATCGAACAAGTAATTGGCCTCTAACTTGAACAGAGTGTCTGTTCTCTATTCACTGGATACTTCAACTAGAGCGCTAACTGGCATCGTCTAAATCAGCCTTAACCCACACCTTGGAGGATGAAACCACTGGGCTGCATCGAGCCACATCGAAGTGACAGCGAGAGTTCCGGTAAAACAATAGATGATCGAGAAAGAGGAAACAGGGAGAGAGAGAGAGAGAGAGAGAGAAAGAGAAGAAAAAAGGAAGGCGATGAAGCGTGAAGCGACTGCGAAGCTAAACGGAAGTCAGGAAACGTTGAAGGCAAAAAAAGACTTTGTTTTGGAGAAGTATAGCGGAAAGTATAGTTAAAGTTGAAAAAATATACGAAATTGTAAAAGTGAAGAAAGTTGGAGAAATAGAAAGCTGAAAGGAAGTGGTGAAAGTAGAAAGCGGGAAAGATCGAGTGTGGTGAAAGAAAAGGTGCGCCAACACAATATCCTGATCCCTGGACAATCGTGGAGGTTTCCCCAGCGAACTCCTGAAGCAGAACATCATTAGAAGATACCACGAATCCACGCAAATTAAAAAGAAAGGTACGTGAGGTACGTCGAAAACTCTCTCTCTGATCAACGAGGTGACTAAAGGGCCCCAACGAGTGACATCTGGCGCTGCATCGATACTAACCCCACGTTTATTGAATTAAAAAAATATGTAAAATTAACCCCCTCTACGAGTTGTCTATCCTGCTTTCTCAGAACCAGTCCACATTGGAAAAGATGATTCTAAGTTTCCGTTTCGAGAAAATACGGGTTGAAGAGAGAAAATATTCAAAAAAGAGGTGAGCTAAGCTGGACAGGTTTCGCGGTGTAAGCCGCGAGAAATTTTCATTATGAAGTGCTCCTCTAGTTTACTTGGCTAGAACTGGCTAGTTTTATTGGCTAGAAAAAACGGCTGAACGCATCAATATTAAACGTCCACAAGTGATCTCCTAGAGTGGGGGTGGAGTGTCGAACTATCATAGAAATATTTCATGCTCTCTTAATCTTCTACATGTCAAATTTGGCTCCATCTGCTCGATTAGTTCTCAAGTTATGGAAAAAATTGTGTTTCATTTGTATGGCAACCTCCTCTTAGAGAAGGGAGGAGTGACAACTCACCATAGAAGCATTTATTGCAGCCTACAACCTCCACATGCCTAAATTGGCTCCATTTGCTTGAATAGTTTTCGAGTTATGCAGAAATTTGTGTTTCATTTGTATGGAAGCACTCCCTTCCAGAGGGGTCTTGAACCATCATAAGAACCTTTCCCGACCCCAAAAAACCCTATATGCAAAAATTCATACCGATCGGTTCAGTAATTTTCAAGTCCATAGAAATCAGACAAAATGGCATACAGAAATCCATTTTTTAAATCAGGTACACCAGGGGAAATTGAAACGCGGGGTAAGTTGAAACGGAAGCCATAACTTCTACTAGGAATGATGGGTTGACGTGATATATTTTTTCAGTAAACATTATGACAGCCATTACCAGAAAATTGGGAATGCCTTAACGCAATCCGCGCCTATGTTTACATTTCCTCAAATTTAAACAAACATTTTTACGCGCGGACTCGATCGGTCCGAAAATCCATTTTTTTCAAAAATATCACCAGAATTGCACGCCATGTAATCAAATAGGGATACTCAAGTATAGCTCTGAGCATTTCAACTCATCCCATGTTTTTTGCAACCCTGGGGTATGTTGAAAATGCAGTAAAAATCGATTTATTTTAAACTTTGCTGCAGATGTCAGACGTTATTTGTCCGTGATTACTGTATGAATGAATGATGATAAATTCAAAAAATAAGAATCGTTCATATTTCGTTCCTAAGTATGTTCTACGTAAATTATAAATACAAAGACATGAGACAAGTCAAATTTGTTAATTTTGCAACTAGGGGTCTTTCCAAATAGGAGTGCACCCGTGGCCGAGTGGTTAGCGTCTCACATTATCATGCCGGGTGTTCGGGTTCGACTCCCGTCCTGGTCGGGGGATTTTTCGTCAAAGAAATTTCCTTCGACTTGCACTGTGGTCACGCGTATTCTAGAGCTTGCCCCTCGGAATACATTCAAGGCGTGTTATATGGCTTAAGAAATCTCAACTAAGTATTAATCAATGACGCTAGTTAATGCATACGTTGAGACGGCAAAAGTTTCATAGGGAACGTTAACGCCATTCAAGAAGGTCTTTCCAAATATTACGTAACGCAATTTATTTGCTATTTTAGACTACCTCTTCCCCACATAACATGTAACAAATGGTCTATTGCATAAAAATGTTCAGACTTATTTTTATTTATTTCTAAACAAGTTTCCGCTCCTCCCTTTCTGAGTGCGTTACGTAATATTTGAATATTTGAATGATCCTATAAATCGCATTAGTGGCCGTTTAAAGTGGCTCTACTCTGACATGAAAGTCAGCCTAAAATAGTATTCTTGATGTTATTGTTTCGCATATTAATTCCTAGTATGTAGTATCGATTTTGCGTGTATCAGACTACTCCCCCAAATCTCACGTGTATCGAAACTCATTTTTTTCCAATTGTGCATATGGAATCTTTTTCAATTTTGTGTTCCATGAAACAGTTCGAGAAGCAAAACCGCACATTAAACTCATAATAGATAAACTCATAACGCGTTTCAACTTACACAAGTTGAACAAGTTGGACAAGTTGAATCAATGCATATGAAAAAAAACTAAACAATTTAAATATTTATATTTTTCGAAACATCCAGTGTTAATCTCTATGTTTTAGCGAAAGTCATCTGTCGTACCTTGTATATGCTGCAAACAGATTCCAATTTAGTGATTTAGTGATTTTTTGAGATAACTTTCAAGTTGAACTTCGAAAAACCCGTTCAAACTTGCCCCTGTGTACCTTACATAACAGCCATTTCATGCCAAACCGATATAGTGGTTCTCAGATTTTCATCAAAAGTGGTCATTTTGTTCTTTATCGCAAAACATCAGATCCGTATTTTTTAATTTTTTTTCTTAGGGTGCCCATTTCCATTTGAGGGTGGTCCGAAAAATCAACTTTTTCCTCTTTTCCGAAAATGACTTTTTTCAAAAATTCATAACTTTTGAACTACTAGACCGATTCAGATGATCGTAAAATCAAATTAAAACCAATCACCTGGGCTTTTTTGAAAAAAAATACTATAGACGAATTTCATACCAACTCGAATGACCGTTGGCAGCACCATCTCAGATAGTAGTGAAACGTTGTGGGTGACATGGGTCATTTAAGCAACTTTGCATACTTGAAATATATTCGAAAGAGAATTGGACTATTTTTTTGGAAAAAGCCAAATTTTGTTTCTTATTTTTTTGCAAAAAAAAATATAACTTAAAAACTATGATACCTCCAAATTCTTGTCAAAAGATGAAATGTTGGAAATTATTTAAATTTTCACAAAAAAATACCAAAAATTTTTTGGAAAAAAATTCCGCTGACAAAAAAAATTAAATTTTTAAATTTTAAAATTAAAATTCCATTTTCTCAAAAACGTATTTTTTTAAATTCCCAAAAATATATACAGTCAACTCTCCCTAACTCGATATCCAAGGGACCATCGAGTTAGGGAGGTATCGAGATACAGAACATTTTTTCATATTTTTTTATGCCACAAATTGCAAATATATGATGTTAGGATAAGTGTCCCAATAAAAATATGACCCAATTAGGAATAAACCAATTATGGTACATGGGGTTTCCTATAATTGGTACCATTGCGTATACAGGATATTACTATAATTGATTTGTTTTTGTGCATTAGTACATTTACCCTATATGTACTAATGCGCATGTACTATTATACATTCTTTTCTCAAATTTTAATATAGATTTAAAATACATAGGATGTTTGTTTAGTAGGCCAATTTTATTGTAAAATGGAATAGGAAATGGAAAAGGAACTAGGTTAACAAAGAAAATATTAATTATGTATGTAATTCAAACTAAATTGTAACGATCACGCAGGAACTGTTCAATCGCATAGAAATGTTCAAATAGTTTCACGGGAACATTTTCAGTTGATTGCAATATTTCGGACATATTCTTTAGGTTCGATTTAACGTTCGAAGGTGTAATTTCAAAACAATCAGCTGAAACTTCCTGAACCTCCTCTAACTCCATAGGACTACTATTTTCAACGTTTTTTTCAGCTTCTTCAACACTTTCCAGTATATCGGTATCAGTCATTGGATCACAGCAAATCACGTTTTGATCCATTTCGCAATATTCATCAAATGATGATGAACAATCGAATGGTACTGCACTGTCGACAGCAGCAAGCTCACGACGCATTAATTCTGCCAGCGGAATATCATCATCATCATTTATGGAAAATCCGGCTTTCCTGAAGCAATTTTGGACAGTCTCAGATTTAACCTTGTTTATCCAAGAGCGTGAGCGTGAGTAATTCAATTGCATCCAATACCGATATATCTGAAGGGTCCTGTAGTATATTTGAATACAGTATGAGTGCTGAATAACATGAATGTAAAAAGGAAAAATATACCGTTGTATCCTCCATTTCTAGCAGTCTTCGTTTTACTAATTCATGGCGATAGTACTGTTTCAGGTTCTTGATTATGCCCAAGTCCAGCGGCTGAACTACTGAAGTAGAGTTTGGTGGAAAAAACTGCAAATTTATCGATTTAAGCTTTGGTTGGAAAGATTTTGGGTGCGCTATACAATTATCAACGAACATGACCACCTTTGAGGAGAAAGAGATATAAGTATGATACATTCCCATTACACATAATTCCCGAATCAATACCTTTCTATTTTCTTTGGAAAATCTTTCGTCAAGTTGCATAATCCATTTCTCAAAAAGAATAGAGGTCATCCAGGCCTTGGTGTTACTCTCGTATATCACTGGTAATGATTTCTTCTTTTTGAAACACCGTGGGTTTTTACTCTTTCCAATGACCAGCAATGGTAGTTTATCGCTTCCGTCCATGTTGGTTGCACACATGACTGTCAGACGTTGTTTCGAATATTTTCCTCCGTGGCAAGTTTCTGATCGAAATGCAAATGTTTTGTCTGGCAAACATTTGTAGAAAAGTCCTGTTTCGTCTGCATTGTAGATATCACGTGCATCATACTCGGCGATTATACTGGGTAGGGTTTGCCAAATCCAGTTGTCCGTTACACTGAGATCTATACTGGCACTCTCGCCACATAGCTTCCGAAATGTCATCTTTTGCCGTTTTAAAAATTTACTTAGCCATCCAGAACTTCCTTTAAAATTGGGAATTCCCAGTTTCTGGGCAAATTCGCAAGCCTTCTCCCGAAGAATAGAACCTGAGAGAGGTAAATTATTCTCTCTGACTTGATTGACAAATATTTCCATTGACCGTTCCAGCTTCTCGTTCCCAACCAACCTTATACGCTTTTTGTCCACATTCAATTTTCCCATCCGATGCCATTTTTCCTTTTGCTTGAATAGTGTTGACACCGTACTTTGTGCAATACTGAAATCTTTTGCAACTTCAGACCCCTTTCGCCCATACTTTTCGATCTGCTCGATGATGCTCAAACGTTGCGCTATGGTTAGCGTTTTAATCGTTCGCTTGAAAGGTTTTCCCTGGTTTTCCATACTTGAAAAAAAAATCCTTGATAATACGAACACTTCGTCTTCACTTTCAAGAGCAATTGAAATGACAGCTAGAAACGCACAAAAACAAGTACGCGAAAATCAATCGAGTTAGCGAGGTAAAAATCCATGGAAAAATGAAACAAAGCCCATCGTGTAAGAGAGGCATCGAGTAAGGGAGGTATCGAGTTAAGGAGAGAAGAATGCATGTAAAATCAAAGGTGCCATGAAATTCATCGAGTTAGGGAAAATATCGAGTTACAGAACATCGAGTAAGGGAGAGTTGACTGTATATGAATAGCCCTTACAATTTCCAACAAGTCGTCCATACATCGGAAGATGGGCACTTTAACAGGGAGAAAGTTTTTCGAACAACAACTTTTTCATGTTTTCTTTGAAAAAATACCACTAACCCTAATTTTGTTTAAAGTCAAGATAGCGATATAGTGTATTCGGCAAAGTTTTAGATCTTGTTAAAATATAAACTTTGGTGAATACATGAACTATCTATCTTTTATAGTTTTTGGAATATAAGTAAAAAATTTATGTATAAATTATCGCAATTTACATGCTCTGCTAACTTTTCTCTATTAAGAAACATGTCAAGAACATGTCAAACGTAAGAATTTACACACAAAAATGATACGAGCAAAACATTATTTTTTTCAGGAGTCTTCATACAAAAATGACTTATATTCCAAGTATGCGACTAGAATGCAATTAGTTGGCGAATGTGCCAGTTTTTTAAAAAAAAAGGCTAGCTAATTGACTTTAATTTGTTATATCGATCATCTGAATCGGTCCAGTAGTTCAAAAGTAATAAATTTTTGAACAAAGTCATTTTTGGAAAAAATAAAGTGAAAAATTATTTTTGGACTATTGGTTAACTTTGAAAAATCATAACTCAAAAACGAAAAAAAAACACCTCTCTGGTTTTGACATACGTTATGTGAAAAATCCTCAGCTTTTCAGAAAAAATATAAACAAATATAGCGCTCCTGGTCCCGAGACTATGAATACATTAAAAAACGAATACAATCAATAATAACGAGAACAGAATTCGAATTTTCTGCAGATATAGTAGACCAGGTGATTGGCTTTAATTTGATATGTCAATCATCTGAATCGATATAGTAGTTCAAAAGTTCTGAAATTCTGAGAACCACTATATCGGTTTGGCATGGAATGGCTGATAATAGATTAAATCAATGGATGCGTATGGGGGGGGTCTCCGTAGCCACGTTGCGCAACCGCTTAGTAAGCGATCGATCGTGAATTCAAAACTCAGGGTCCTCATTGACCATCTTTGTGTTGTTACAGAATAACTACGTCCACGCAACAATCATCAGCGATGGAGATCGATACACGATCGAAATAAGATCGATTCATCCATACAACTGCAGACACATCGGGCTGCTCTTCTATAAATAACTCAACAATGATCAATCACAACTGTCTGCGCTGTCCGGTCTAAATGGATAATGAAAGAACAGAAGCTCTTACGCCTAAATAGCTGCGTGTAATGTGCAATGGTATAGAAGGGAATACTCTAACGCTGAAAAATGACAACTGTGTAATGTGCTAATTATACATATGATAAACATGTGACATTTACACGATTAAAATTCGGCTCTGTTACAGCCAAAAAGGCAAATGAGCCTCAAATAAACAAAAAGGAATAAAAAAAATGGTTGCGTATGGATGGTTCTTCTCCTTCTTTGTTTTTAAGAGGCTTTAAACTTTGCAGTTCATTCGCCTCTAATGGATGGTTGGAGGTGGAAAACCTCTTATGCGCCTCCACTGATTTAATTACATGATGGAGACGCCAGGTTTTCGATGAAGAAAATACATACTTTCCATGAGTTTAGTTTAGTTCAGTTTGACTTTCGATCAATAAAATGGGAAGTCGTTATCAAACTTTCCAGGATATTTATTATTAATATTATTTATTGATCAATTCAATTATTGTAATCAAATTTTCATCGTCGATTCACACTAGAAAATAACACGCTGGAAGTTAATACTGCTAACGGACAATAAAATAAAACACCAACTTTGATGCGTTTTTCTTATTTCGTGGATAGCACGGGTTAAACTTTTTCTCCGGAATTCCTTCCAGCCAAATCTGCTTTCGATTCATTCAGTCACGTAACGGTATAACGGCTAATACAAAAAAAAAATCTCCCGCTGTCTGCAAAGAATACCAGAAACTAAAGCCGACTTACGATTCAGTATATTTCCATTTTTCCGTATTGATTCCGAATTCGATCGTCCCTCCCACTTCTCTCACTCCAAGATTGATTGAAAACTCCCGGAAGACGCTTATGGATAAAACAAATTTACCCGAAAAGAAAAACCAACACAAAAAATATCGACAAACTTTCCATCGAGCCAACAGCTTCTGGCGGCGTTTCTTTTTTCGATCCGCTCGACGCTTTTCCTTTCGTTTTGCTAAATATTTGGGCAAAATTCTTTTGTTTATTCAAGACGTTTCCGAGTTCTCCTCTTCCCCTGCATCCCTGATGCTCTTCGCATTTTCCTTGTTTTGTTTCCACCTCATTGAGTCCTAACCGAACAATACTAGTGCTGAATACACGGTAGGAAATAATCTCTTCATTTCAAATACTAATCAATCACTCGCCGAAATTCTTTTTCCATCAGTGTAAGCCTGCGTCTGGAGGAAAAACGCGTAAACGACGGCAAACCTTGCGAGACCCAGTTGTTCGCTTTTCTTTCATCCGCCCTTTTGTTGAATCAAAGCACAAGCAAAAACTATAGTTGATTGATTCCGGATGATCGATTTACCGTATTTCTGCTTTCCTCCCTCGTCAACAGCAAAACAAAGTTTTTTTTTCTTCTTCTCTTGCTTCTCTCGGGAGATAAATTAATCAACTGAACCCGACGAAACGACCGGAATGCTCAATTGGACGTTAATGATTTTCCTCGCCGCTCGTTGATGAATCGATGATACGAAATTAGGATGTGGCGGGGTGGTGTGAAACGTCGGAAACGATATGGACTTTCATCATTCACAATTCGGGACGTCTCACATGTATGCCACAAAGTTGATTGTGTTCTTACGGTGAATACAAAACGCGATCCACGTAAATTACGAAACATGTTCGAATTTCGAAGCATCTATGCGAAATTTTCTTTTGCAAGACTACCCGGAGAACGAAGACCATTTGTCTGACACAAAGGACTAAACTTCTCTAATCCGTCATTCAAATTTATTGACGAATCGAAGCGTCGACAAGGTTGTCAACAAAACCTATCGTCTCGGGCTTGAATGTCAGAGTGGCAGATCGGGGCACCGTTTCCGGCTACGACAGGTCCGTCAGTAAACTAGTCATACGAACGAGCTTGTTCGTAGCCTCCATGCTGTACCCATTCACACGAACTTCCGAGCATCGATTACTTAGGATTTACTGGTAATAATTCCGATGAGTGGCATCAGAACGGTCCGGTGGGAATGCAGGAAACATGATGCATTCGTATAGATGGCTATTCGTGCATTATCGGGCCGTTGGTATATTCGAATGGATGGATTGGTCTCAGAAGAACTATGTTCGAAGAGCCCTCACGCTTCCAATGTTTACTCCACAGTTTGCAAATTGAAGTGGGCTTAAAGCACTGCACAGTGAGATTGGCTACAATTTTATGATGCATTGACATGCATGTCTCGGAAGATCACAGCAATTTATCAAGTTGAAATTTCATGTAATTGGAAATCTTCATAACTATGGGTACTTTATGGGTATTTTGTATTCCATAGCGACTTTAAATTGCAACTGACACACATTGCAATAGAATTGCGTAATTCAATAAGTAGTAAATTGTATGTGAAAACTTGTCTAGAATGACGATATCATTGAACTTTTTTTGATGTACAAATTTTAGAATCATTGTCCTCTTGCCAAACCCAGATCTCATTTTTGCAATGAATCAAAGTTTGGCAGTCAGTAATAAACGGGGCTACTTTTTGCCATTTACCTGCTTAAAACATAGAATATCAGCAATGGCTTTTTATTCGATCGGTAAGCTTTGACGCCACAATGCTCAAATTCACGAAAATTATATGGGCGATCGGAAAAATTACCAAGAAGTTCGAACACGTTCCTGCTCCTCCTTCATTACAAAAAGTTATGGAAATCAATTCAATTTTTCTTATTTCGGATATTACTTTAGAAGGCATCGAAATATTTAAAATAACTTTTTTGTAGAAAGTTTTGGTGACCCAGCACCACTTGCTACACATTGCTCAACCAATTAAATCTAATTCTGGCGACGCATAAAAACAACAATTAATAACACACACACATACAGAGGCACCTTCAACAGACGGCATGAAAATCGATCCACTGTTTGCCTTCTCTTCCATTGTTTCACTCTTCCGTTCTTACTATGTATTGTGCAAAACTTCTCAGTATCAGAAAAGAATGTTGTCTGTCCGGTTGCTGAATTGCGACTGTTATTTGAACGAACAAAGGTAATGGATTTTAGAGGGATTAAAAACAATTTTTTTTTAAATCGCGAATGCGTTTTTACTCTGTTTAAACAGGCAGAGCTTACATTGCAAGATTTCCGCTCTCCACATTTCCTCTAGAACGAACGCTGCATTCAATTCGCAGTGGTAAATAACTTCATTTATTTTTCAGTTCATTCGCCTTTAGACCCAGGGCCCGAAATCTTCGAAGATAAAAAATGAAAATCGAATCTCTTTTCAGTAGCTTTGCTTCGACTAGGACTACTTCAGCATTCGCCGTCAACATAATTTGAATTGAATAGAAAATAAATTGACGAGCGTTGAGAGCGAGGATGACTGATAAACTATTCTAGTCAATGATTATACTAATTGACGTGACTAATGAATACAAATCTGCACTTTCATTCAACCTGACTTCAATCAACACTTTTATTCTCTCCGACATCAATCTAGTTACACGCGTACACAATCTCTTTTTTACGTCCATATAAAGTGAAACGAAAACATGATTTCTGATGCAAAAAAGACGGGTGGGTAATGTCGGGGACATAACCGGAGTGACGTAGGACTATACAAAGGGGACAGCTTTCATACTCTAGTGGTACACACTCACAGGATAGAGACAAATCGGCAGACTCAGCCAAAGGGGCGGGTCCAACGAGACGAACGAATGAGCGTTAAAAGGGAGCGATGGCAAAAAAATACATTCATTACGATTTGTTCGCTCGTTGAATTCACATACAGACTAAAAAGGGTCCTTTTCAGGATCACAAAAAGTCTAAAGAGTTTATTGTTTTGTTATCACTCGATATCCCCATCTTGTTCGGCTAAACCTTCCTGTTTAGCGATTTGTTGTCACTCGCCACAGCTTTCACAGTTGGAAAATTTCTTCCCATCCAGCTTGTGACATATTTTACAGTAAATTACATTCAATGGCACGTCGCATTACCACCACTCAGTGCCGGATTGGAGGTAATTTTAACCTGTAATTGAACATTTGCGATGACAGTGGTACAGTGTCGACTTTCAATGTGGGGTCATAATTTGGATCTCTATGTTTACAAAAATGTCCAACTAAATAAGTCGCATTACATGTCCGTCCAATTAGCTAAACGTCGAACTAATTATAGATTACTGTACTTTAAATCTGGAAACAATTTAAGAATTGGTGAAAATTGAATAATCAGGAAAGTCCCTAACTATCAATAAGCTCAGAACAACTGCCAAATTCACATACTCATCAAATCCTGGCAAACAAATTATGAAAACATCAATTTGTGTTTTATTATTATTTTGGATAATGTTTTAGAAAGCATTGAACTTTATTTCCTAACCTCTTTTTTGGAAGGTTTAATGGCCCTGAAAAGCGCCTTGTTTTATGGAATGGTTCCAATTTAGAAAACTTAGTACTCGTGGTTTGGAAAAAAAAACCATTTCGAACGCCCTCGATGCCGCCTTGTTCTGGATTTGCCGCCAAAGCAGTTTGTATAAAGAACAAACTTTTTTCTTCTGCTACCTGATGCCGTTTTGCGATTGCGTTTGCCACTCGCCATTCGCTGCAACTGCCTGTTGTCTTGATGTCCGCCGAACCGAATGTTTTCTGTTCCGAATGCAGGTTTTCTTATCGTCGCGAGCACCTAAGCCAGCTAACTCGATCACTCCGGCGGCCGAAACTATATAACGCCGGCTAGGTGGACTGGTACACAGGTACTAACGCGCTCGACCTAGCAACCTTTTCCGGTGCAATTGGCGGATACACCTACGGGAAATTGCAGACCACCACGGTTCGAGCGGGATTTTGCCTTTCCCTTCTCTTTTCCTCCTTTGTTGAGTACACGATGCCGATGCCGTACAACCACACGGGTTTACGGTTTGAAAGAAAATAAGATATTTTTTTGGGGTCCGCGTGTTTTATACTCTAGCGGTACACACTCACAGGATAGAGACAAATCGGCAGACTCAGCCAAAGGGGCGGGTCCAACGAGACGAACGAATGAGCGTTAAAAGGGAGCGATGGCAAAAAAATACATTCATTACGATTTGTTCGCTCGTTGGATTCACATACAGACTAAAAAGGGTCCTTTTCAGGATCACAAAAAGTCTAAAGAGTTTATTGTTTTGTTACACTCGATATCCCCATCTTGTTCGGCTAAACCTTCCTGTTTAGCGATTTGTTGTCACTCGCCACAGCTTTCACAGTTGGAAAATTTCTTCCCATCCAGCTTGTGACATATTTTACAGTAAATTACATTCAATGGCACGTCGCATTACCACCACTCAGTGCCGGATTGGAGGTAATTTTAACCTGTAATTGAACATTTGCGATGACAGTGGTACAGTGTCGACTTTCAATGTGGGGTCATAATTTGGATCTCTATGTTTACAAAAATGTCCAACTAAATAAGTCGCATTACATGTCCGTCCAATTAGCTAAATGTCGAACTAATTGTAGATTACTGTACTTTAAATCTGGAAACAATTTAAGAATTGGTGAAAATTGAATAATCAGGAAAGTCCCCAACTATCAATAAGCTCAGAACAACTGCCAAATTCACATACTCATCAGATCCTGGCAAACAAATTATGAAAACATCAATTTGTGTTTTATTATTATTTTGGATAATGTTTTAGAAAGCATTGAACTTTATTTCCTAAACTCTTTTTTGGAAGGTTTAATGGCCCTGAAAAGCGCCTTGTTTTATGGAATGGTTCCAATTTAGAAAACTTAGTACTCGTGGTTTTGAAAAAAACCATTTCGAACGCCCTCGAAGCCGCCTTGTTCTGGATTTGCCACCAAAGCAGTTTGTATAAAGAACAAACTTTTTTCTTCTGCTACCTGATGCCGTTTTGCGATTGCGTTTGCCACTCGCCACTCGCTGCAACTGCCTGTTGTCTTGATGTCCACCGAACCGAATGTGTTCTGTTCCGAATGCAGGTTTTCTTATCGTCGCGAGCAGCTTTGCCAGCTAACTCGATCACTTCGGCGGCCGAAGCTATATAACGCCGGCTAGGTGGACTGGTGCACCTAGCTACCTAGCTACCCTTGCGGGGAACTCCAGATCAACACGAGCGGGAACTCCAGATCAAGGTTCGAGCGGGATTTTGCCTTTCCCTTCACTTTTCCTCCTTTGCCATATCCAACCATGGCTGCTTGTGTTGGTTTGTTGATGTGAGGTGATGCGAAACGATGTGGTGTACGGTTCGGATGAGAATGATCGTTACGGCAGCGGAGAGGGGATTTTTAAGCTGACTGGCTGGCTCGAGAATTACGCATGTGTGAGACTGTGACCAATGTTTCCCTCATTTTTTTCTTTTTCCTTTCCAATCGTGCTTCATTCTATTTCGCTGCTGCTCTGGTTGCCCGTTTTGGTCGGTACGATTTGAGGAGCACAAAATGGACCAATCAAAAATGGGCACATAGTGTACTTGGACAATGCTTGATATTTCACAATTATTCAATTATTTATCTCAAGAAAAATGAAATGTTATTCGTTATGATAGATGCGTAGATATATTTCCTATCAATTGATGCAAAAACCTTTGCGATCTATTGAGAAATGCTCGAGTTATAAGCGTTCCAAATCTTGCATTTTTTCCCACTTGTTCAGTGCCTAGATTTCCATTTCACCCCCTATATCTTCCGGTTAGACGTAGTCCTACGTCAAAAAGCAGATACACCATTAATGGATGGTTTATTGTGTACTCAGCGTGAACTTAAACCTACGAACTTAGACAGTTATCAGGTATGTTATAAAGGTCCTCAATTTAGTCTTAGTATATAGCGTGCAGTTTGGGAGGAATTCAAAACAAAATTTTAGTACTTCGTCTCCGAGTTCAATTTTGTGAGAAAAAAACATACAGAAAAACGGGTTTATAACAACAAAATTCGCAAATTTGTCAGTGTTTCTCCTTGTGCTCCCGTGGCCGAGTGGTTAGCGTCATAACTAACATGCCGGGTGTTCGGGTTCGATTCCCGTTCTGGTCGGGGGAATTTTTCGTCAAAGAAATTTCCTCCGACTTGCACTGTCATCACGCGTATTCTAGAGCTTGCCACTCAGAATGCATTCAAGGCGTGTTATTTGGCATAGAAATCTCAACTAAGTACTAATAAAAATGACGCAAGTAATACTACGTTGAGACAGTGAAGTTCCTCTAGGAACGTTAATGCCATTGAAGAAGTCAGTGTTTCTGAACACAACACTGCACGCTATTTTACATTTGTGAGTAATTTTCGTGTACGATGCAAAAAAAAATCTAGCTCACCTGTAGTATATCAGCCATTCCATGCCAAACCGATATTGTGGTTCTCAGATTTTCGTGAAATTTCGCGAAAACACCAACAATGAGATTTTTTATTTTTTCGTTAGGGTGACCATTTCCATTTCAGGATGGCCCGAAAAATATTATTTTTCACTTTTTTTCCTAAAATGACTTTTTTTTAAATTTGTAATTTTTGAACTACTAGACTGATTGTAATGATCGACATACCAAATTAGAGCCAATCACAATTGCGTTCCGTTATTATTGATTGAATTTTTTATGGTTTTCATGGTCTCGGAACCAAGAGCGCTATATTTTTTTTATATTTTTCCTAGAAAGCTAAGGATTTTTTACATAAAATACCTCGAAACACCAACCAAAATACCTCAAATGTAACCGATGGTTTAAAAAATCATTTTTCACCTTTATCCCAAAAATTACTTTTTTCAAAAATTCATTTCTTTTGAACTTCTGTACCGATTCAGCTGATTGTCATAGCAACTTAAAGCATAGATCCAGTATAGCCGGATAGATATATTGAACGAAAACTGAAAACATGAAAGCTATGAAGAACAAATACAATCAATAATAACGGAAACAAAGTTAAATTTTCTGTTTTCTGTCACTGCATATTCTTATTTTTACTACTAATATTAAAAAAAATTGAGAAAAATAATAAAAAAGACAATTCTTTCAGCTTTTTTTCCAGTTTTTTTTTTCAAATTGTTCCAGCTTTTTCCAGTTTTTTATCTAGATTTTTCCGGCTTTTTCAAAAATTTGGTTGGCAACCCTACCACTGCTGAAAACGTTACATGAAATTCTTCTACTTGAACCGATTGATTTAGTATGGATCTACGAAAATACATGGTGGGACAGTTATGACTAGAATATCAACATGGGGCAATTGTGATTGATGTTGCTTTTTTTTTCTAAAACTGAGAACGAACAATAAGTTTTTTTTGTGCTTTTCCGGAAGATTATGCAAAAAAAACATCGTTTTATGAAGAAAAGCGAAAATTGTCAAAAACCAGCATGGGACAACTATGCGTAGAATGGCAGTGCAGCCCTTCCCCTTGCTGACTGGTGTGCAGTCTTCCATGTTTCACAAAAAACACTGCGTCCGGAATAAACATGTCCACGCTGCTGTTCACAGTTTTGTGTTTGAGTACAAACATGATTTTTTCGTACCTATGTTAGAAAATGGGACATGTTTGTATTCGTGGTATGTTTGGACATACGATGCTTAATCCCAATGTTTCACATGATGTTCGAACATGGTGTACAGTTTCTCTTGCATTTTCACCCCAAGCACCGGCAGTGCGTAGAGTAGAAGAAGCGAATCGGACACCACACCATCACCACTCAACGCGTGGTGTGTTGGTATGTTGACATGGAAAAAATGCTTTCCTTTCATGACAATGGGTGCTTCATCAAAAATATTGGGCAAATAAAATAAACCTCTTTTTCTGTTCTGAACAAAATAAACATCGATTGATATGAGAGTTTTTCACATTTGATATCATTATTTAGTGCACGCATCAATTTATATATTGAACTAGCTAACCCGGCAAACTTCGTCCCGCCCATTTACTTGATTAATTCTCGAGTAATGCATAAATTTGTGTTTTATTTGTATGGCAGCCACCCCTAAGAGAGGGGGGAGGGGTATCTAATCACCATAGAAACATTCATTGCACCCTAAAGTTTCCATATGCCTAATTTGGTTTAATTTGCTTGATTAATTCTCGGGTAATGCAAAAATTTGTGTTTCATTTGTACGGCAGCCCCCTCTAAGAGAGGGGGAAGGAGTATCTTAACACCATAGAAACATTTTTTACATCCTAAAACCTCCACATGCCAAATTTTGTTTCATTTTCTTGATAAATTCTCGAGTAATGCAGAAATTTGTGTTTCATTTGTATGGCAGCCCCCCCTTTGAGTGGGTGAAGGACTGTCTAACCATCATAGAAACATTTATTGCACCCTAAAACTTTCACATGCCAACTTTTGTTTCGTTTGATTGATTAATTCTCGAGTAATACAGAAATTTGTGTTTCATTTGTATGGCAGCCCCCCCTTAGAGAGGGGGGAGGGGTCTCAAAATATCACGAAAACCTTCTCCGGCCCCAAAAACCCCTACATACCAATTTTCATGTCGATCGGTTCAGTAGTTTCCGAGTCTATAAGAATCAGACAGACAGACAGACATCACTCCATGTAGATTCGTAGATTCATGTAACATTCGCTATTATTAGCTATTTGAACAAGTACTAAAATTGAATTATTCAGCAGTGACATGTTAGGCGTGACGCTAACCACTCGACCACGGGAGCAACAATTTTGGCTGGATCTTTGAATACAAATGGCCAATACTGCTTGTTCGCGACGATCGCGACCCGCGCTATAAAACGAGCGGAGAGGAGGAGAAGAAAGGATGACACAATCGCATGCACACAGAGCATATGTAGTGCAGTGTAAGTGTAGCTTTTTTCCTTCATTCAGTTTGTGATAACATCGAGAAATTAATGGTGTGTTTTAGCCGCTGAAATTTCTCTGCTGGTTCTACTGTGTGCCGCTGAAGGTTGCATCTAAAACTAATTTTTGGGTATTTATTTTTTTGGTCAGCATTTGTACGACGTCGCCCGCTATGCAGTCGGCTCCCCAGACTTTAATTGCCAACATGCACGCAAAAAAAATAGAAAGCTTCTTTCTATTCAGGGAATGTTTTCTTTGAACGAAACCAAGGATTATTTAATCAGACTTGCAAAATGTGCATGAACGATCTATAAACTTTTACTTAGTCGCGGCAATACATACACACACTCTTTACAGATACACGGGCCGAAGGTTGTGCAGTCCACTGATGATTCAACAAGAGCCAAAGGTTGTACCGCTCATGACAACTCTACACGAGCTGATGATTGCGCCGGCTAGTGATCATTCTATCCTGGATTCCTCGAGTCGAAAAAGACGCACCACGCTAGATATGGGGTGCAGACTAGGGGGTCGTTGCTGATTAACGGTCAGCTGCATCCCAATCCCATGTCGGGCACACGTACAGAGCACTGAAGACTGCAACATCCCAATTATGAAAACACTTGTAATACTAACCTCGAGCCAACCGCGAGTAATCGGTTACATATTACTAACATAGTTGTAAGCAAACATTGTCAAAATATTGAACTCCCGGCCCCGTTAGGCTGACGCCATATGAGCCTTAATAAAAATATATATTTTGGTGCATGAACTTATAGCCTCTTAGTTCGTGCAATTTTTGAAATGCGAACTAAATTTCAAGTTCGTTTCTGTGAAAAAGTATTCTACGAAGAAATGTTTTGGGATGAATAATTTCTTTCCGTGTATGAAAAGAAACGAAACGAAAGCAATGAATACTGCGACCAAGGCGCCTAGAAGTATATCCTAAGGTGGGCCAACTTGCTAAAACCACTCTTCAGCCATCTTGGAAGTCTACTGTGTTTTGTTTGTAAACAAAACACAATACGCTAGTACCGAAGCTCGCTCGTGATCAGTCTGTCTCTTTCACGCTACAAGCAAATAATTCCCCTTCTGCTTTCTTCCGTACTGTTTTCATATACCGCTCCCCTAACCAACTTAGTGACGAAACGGCCTCACTTAGTACCATAGACTCGTCTTGACTGCGACATCGGGTGATATGTTTGTACATGATGTTCTTGAATTATAAACATCGTGTTTGTTTTCACATGTCTATGTTTGTGTATCGTGTGTTCGTGTTGGGGATAGACACTCAACACTAGCGAGAATCATGTTCGAATTCAAACAAAAACATGGAATTTTCACATCGCGTGGACATGTGTAAGTGTTTTTCGGAAGACTGCTGGTGTGGGTAATTTGTACCATCGAAATCATATCATAATCATAATCATATGACATTCTTCGTCGATTGCCCGAAGTAACCAGACGAAGGAAAGTCGCGTCCAAGTTCCGTTATCGGTTACCGCGTGATTGTTGTTTTTTTGCCGCTGAAGAGTTCATTTCACTATCTGGATAGTGAGTGAAGTGCCCTGCCTGCAAGTGGATAAAGGCTTTCATCCTCGGAAAGCCAAGCATTGGCTTTTGTTTTGTCGCTGCTTCGCCGACATTGGAGATTTCGCCGAGTCATCGTGCCAACAGTGACAGTGCGGGTAAGCTTTCACCGACGACTGTGTGTAGTGGTGTCGTAGGCACATTCCCACCACCAACGAGCTTTCAGCACGCTCCCGTTCATCTGCACTGGAGTGCGTTCATAGGTGAATAACATTAAATATACTGAGGGAAAATATTTAATAATTATAAGTTTTTTTTTTTTGTTTTTGTGAATTATTTTATTGTGAAATATTGTTTAAAAAAATTCTTAGAATATAAGTGAAAATTTAAAATGGCAGAGAGTGGGGGACCTTCGGATATGGAGGTCTCTGACTCTAGTTCCCTCCTAACGGATAAAAAAAAGTCACTCAAACGTGTTCCAAATACGGAAGATACTTCTTCTGGGGACGAGTCAGCTAACCCTACCAAGCCTCCCTCCAAAAAACTAGCAAATCTCCCATCTGCCCTTAACGATCCCACTCTACCTTCAACCTCGTCTTCTCCCTCTGTTCTTCCCGCTCCTTCTCAACCTTCGCCTTCCCACTCTCAATCCCCGTCCTCGCCTTCCCCCCCTGTTATTCCCACTCCCCGTGTAAAGGTCTATCCAGAAGATGCGCCCGGAACTGGTCCCTGGGTTGTTTTCTTCAGGCCTAAGCCAAATGGAAAGGCGTTGAGAGTCATGCAGATCGCGAAAGATCTGGCAAGGTATACCTCCGTTTCGGAAATTTCGAAGGTTAGACCAAACAAATTGCGAGTTGTCGTGAATGATCGAAAAGACGCAAACAAGATTGTTGTCGATCAGCATTTTACAATTGAGTATCGGGTCTACATACCCTCTCACATAGTCGAAATTGAGGGTGTGATAACCGAAACGGGCTTGACGTGCGAATACATTACGAGTGAAGGTACCGGCCGTTTTAAAAAACTGCCCTCGACGACTGTTAAGATCTTGGGTTGCCGCCAGCTCGGAACAGTCTCCCATGAAGGAGAAGAAAAGAAATTTACGCCGTCCAACTCGTTTCGAGTCACCTTCGCTGGTTCAGCTCTCCCTGACTACGTGATGGTAGATAAATTGAGGTTAGCCGTGCGACTTTTTATTCCAAAGCCAATGACTTGTCTAAAGTGCAAGTCAGTTGGTCACACGGCTGCTTATTGTGCCAATAAAGAACGATGTGCCACTTGCGGAGAACAACATGAGGGGAAATCCTGCAGTGCGACTGAGCATAAGTGTCCATATTGCGGGGGATCCCCACACGTGCTCTCAGCTTGTGAAACATACAAGGCTCGCTGGGAGAAACAGGAGCGCTCTTTGAGGGAACGCTCTAAACGCACATTCGCAGAAATTTTGAAGGGCGCTTCTCCACTGGCTCAAGAACAACAACCAATCAATACACACAATGTCTTCGCTACGTTGCCAGTTGACGAAATGGAAGCGGATACAGCTAACGGGGGCACGCCGTTTATTTCTCAAGGGAATCCCCGGCGCAAAAATGTGACCACTCCCAAAGTTCAAGGACAAGTCCCTCCGGTGATACCCCCTGTTAGCTTGCCCAAAAAATCGAGTGCAGCGGATAAGCAAAATCAGGTCCCTCCTGGCCTCCGTGGTAATAGTTCACCTTCGAACGACCCAGCACTCGAGGGGACATCAAAAACCCCAACTGTCCCTGTTTTTCCGTCAAGTTCAACTTCCCAATCGGGATTTATAAAGTTGTCTGACCTTGTGGATCAAATCTTCACGTGTTTTAATGTTTCCGACTCCATCAGAACCATTGTCACCGCAATGCTTCCAGTACTAAAGACAATTTTGCAGCAATTGATGCAAACATGGCCCCTCCTTGCAATGATTATCTCTCTTGATGTCTAATTTAAATAGAGAGGTCGGAGATATCACTGTTTTACAGTGGAATTGTCGTAGTCTTATCCCTAAATTGGATACATTCAAATTTCTAATTCATAAACTCAATTGTGATGTTTTTGCTCTATCCGAAACCTGGCTCTCTTCTCAAAATGATCTCTCTTTCCACGATTTTAATATAATACGCTTGGACCGTGATGACAGATACGGAGGGGTACTATTGGGGATCAATAAGTGTCACTCATTTTTTAGAATTGACCTTCCACCTATTGGAGGGATCGAAGCTGTTGCTTGTCATGCAAACATCAGAGGCAAAGACCTCTGTATAGTCAGCTTGTATTGGCCTCCGAGAGCTGCGGTTAGCCGCAAGCAACTTGTTGACATGTGCTCACTCCTTCCTGAGCCACGATTAATCTTGGGAGACTTCAACTCTCACGGAACTGCCTGGGGGGAACAGTACGACGACAATCGTTCATCGTTGATATATGACCTTTGTAACAGCTTCAATATGACCGTTTTGAACACTGGGGAAACAACACGTGTACCTAAACCTCCTGCTAAACCAAGTGCTCTTGACCTCTCGCTTTGCTCGAATTCACTATCGTTAGATTGCAAGTGGAATGTAATCCAGGATCCCAACGGTAGTGACCACTTGCCAATCAAAATTTCTATCACCAATGGGTTGAATTCTTCTGAATCAATAAACATGGCATACGACCTCACAAGACACATTGACTGGAAAAAATATGCGGACGCGATTGCTCTAGCCATCAATTCCAGAGATGGTTTGCCTCCATTGGAGGAGTATAACTTCATTTCTCGTTTGATATATGACAGCGCGGTTCGCGCTCAAACGAAACCCATCCCAGGTTCCACTATTCGTCGAAGGCCTCCCAATCCATGGTGGGATGGCCAGTGTTCCAAGCTTTATGGAGATAAATCGAATGCATTTAAAGCTTTTCGGAAACGTGGAACCCCTGAAAATTTTCAGAAGTATTTGGACCTTGAAAATCAATTTAAAAACTTGATCAAAGGGAAAAAACGTGCTTATTGGCGAAATTTCGTGGGAGGTTTATCACGAGAAACGTCAATGAAAAAATTATGGAAAGTGGCTCGAAACATGAGAAATCGCTCTTCATCCAATGAAAGCGAAGAATATTCACATCGATGGATTTTTAATTTTGCACGAAAGGTTTGTCCCGATTCCGCTCCAGTGCAAAGAATTATTCGAGATATACCACAAGATAGGTGCGATCTTGATTCCGAGTTTTCGATGGTAGAATTCTCTCTTGCTCTCCTTTCATGTAACAATTCTGCTCCGGGATCGGATAGAATTAAGTTCAACTTGCTGAAAAATCTCCCTGATGTGGCGAAACATCGCTTGTTGAACTTATTCAATCGGTTTCTGGAGCATAATATTGTTCCAGATGATTGGAGACAAGTACGAGTTATAGCTATTCAAAAACCCGGAAAACCCGCGTCCGACTTCAATTCGTACCGCCCAATAGCAATGCTGTCTTGTATACGGAAATTGTTGGAGAAAATTATCTTGTTTCGCCTTGATCGATGGGTTGAAACGAATGGCCTACTCTCAGATACACAATATGGGTTCCGCAGGGGCAAGGGGACGAATGATTGTCTTGCGTTGCTTTCTTCAGAAATTCAAATGGCTTACGCCGAAAAAAAACAAATGGCTTCAGTATTCTTGGACATAAAGGGGGCCTTTGATTCTGTTTCAATAGAGGTTTTGTCAGACAAATTACAATCTCGGGGTCTGCCGCCTCTATTGAATAATATGTTATATAACTTGCTTTGTGAGAAACATTTGAACTTTTATCACGGAGATTCGGCAGTAAGTCGGGTCTCTTACATGGGACTCCCCCAGGGCTCATGTTTAAGCCCCCTTTTGTACAACTTCTACGTAAGCGACATTGACAATTGCCTTACACAAAATTGCAGCCTAAGACAACTTGCAGATGATGGAGTGGTGTCTGTCGTAGGATCAAACGAATCCGACCTGCAAGAATCCTTACAAGATATTTTGAACAATTTTTCAACCTGGGCCATTGGGCTAGGGATCGAATTCTCCACGGAGAAAACAGAGATGGTGGTTTTTTCTAGGAAGCATAGACCAGCAAAACCAAAGCTTCAACTTTTGGGTAAACCGATCACTCATGCTATGTCATTCAAGTATCTTGGGGTCTGGTTCGACTCTAAATGTACTTGGGGGGCCCATATTAGGTATCTGAGTAAAAAATGTCAACAAAGAATAAACTTTCTCCGTACAATTACCGGCACCTGGTGGGGAGCCCATCCCGAAGATCTTATAATGTTGTATCGAACAACTATTCTCTCAGTGATGGAGTATGGCAGTTTCTGTTTTCAATCAGCTGCCAAAACACACCTCATTAAACTCGAGCGAATTCAGTATCTTTGTCTCCGTATCGCGTTGGGATGTATGCCCTCAACGCATACCATGAGTCTCGAGGTTTTGGCAGGCCTACTCCCACTAAAAGATCGCTTCAATTTATTATCTCTTCGGTTCCCCATCCGGTGTAAGGTTATGAACCCATTGGTGATCGGAAATTTTGAGCAGCTGATCGAGCTAAATTTTCATTCTGGATTCATGAGCTCATATCATGAATTCGTCTCCATGCAGGTTGATCCTTCTTCGTATATTCCCAACCGTGTTTGTTTTCCTGACTACATCAATTCCTCTGTGCATTTTGATCTGTCCATGAAGCAGGATATCCATGGAACATCAGATTATCTTCGATCGAGGATCGTTCCAACGATCTTCGATGCAAAGTATGGGGATATCAATTGTGATAATATGTACTTTACTGATGGGTCCTCTATGAATGAGTCCACAGGATTTGGAGTGTTCAACGAATTTTTTAGCACCTCACACAGTCTTCAGAATCCTTGCTCAGTGTATATTGCTGAATTGGCAGCGATACACTGGGCGCTGGACAGCGTCGCCTCACGACCTGTTGAACACTATTACATTGTAACGGATAGTCTTAGCTCTGTCGAAGCTATCCGTTCAGTGAGGCCGGAAAAGCACTCGCCGTACTTCCTTGAGAGAATACGAGAAATTTTGAGTGCTTTATCCAGACGCTGTTATGTCATTACCTTTGTCTGGGTCCCTTCACATTGCTCAATTCTGGGTAATGAGAGGGCTGACTCATTAGCAAAGGTAGGTGCAATTGAAGGCGATATTTATCAGCGTCAAATCGCCTTCAATGAATTTTATTCTTTAGTCCGCAAAAATACCATAGTTAACTGGCAACGCAAATGGAACGAAGATGAATTGGGCCGGTGGCTCCACTCGATTATCCCTAAGGTTAGCCTCAAACCATGGTTCAAAAGTCTGGACTTGAGCCGGGACTTTATTCGCACCTTCTCCCGACTCATGTCCAATCACTGTTCGTTAGATGCGCTACTCTTTCGTATTAATCTTGCCGACAACAATCTTTGTGTTTGTGGCCAAGGTTACCACGACATCGAGCACGTTGTTTGGTCGTGCGAGCTGTATCTTGTCGCCAGATCGAATTTAGTAGTCACCCTTCGGGCCCGAGGAAGGCAGCCCAATGTGCCGGTGAGAGACGTGTTGGCTCGGTTAGACCTTGATTACATATCCCAAATATATGTATTCCTTAAAGCTATCGATCTTCGTGTGTGATTGTCCTTATACCCTTAGTTTTTCCTTTTCCTTTTCCTTTGTGAGAGATCGGATCCCTTCTTAAGAATAAGATGAAATGTAAATACATATTAGATATAAGATAGGTTTAAGAATTGAGTGTGATGAGTGTGATTGAGAGTGTGATTGAGAGTGTGAGTGTGATCATTGTCAACATATCCCCTCCTTTTCCTGAAGAAAATATGTCACCCTTCTAAACTCGAGTTGACCGCGAGTAATCGGTTTCCTATATTATTAACATTAGAATTAAGAAAAAATGTATATATACTAGTAACAATACAGTAAGGAGTTCGGCTCCTTTAAACCTATGTAACTGAGCCTGTAAAAATAAACGATTTAAATAAAAAAAAAATAATCATATGAGGTTGTGATCCGTCAGATGAGTTTCGTTGATGAGAAAGACATCAATATCGTGTTGGTTTAAGAATAATTTAATTTCATTCATTGGCTTCAACATGGCAAAATGGTCTACGTTTCATTAAAAAGTAGTCTATGAGTGACAAATCGCAAGACGAGCGGGTCAAATTATATTTTTTTCGTTTTCAACTACGACATGTACGACATTTGATGTGTATTCATTTTTTGACGTAGAACTACGTCTTTCATTAAGAATGTCAAATTAGAAAATAGGACACGTTTTTATGAAATAAAGTGAACGTTAATACGTTAATGTCGATTTACATACCAAACGAATAGTAAATTCCCTAAGATTAGTTTTTATACTATATATCACAACGCCCTGATGTGTAACGGTTTGAATTGATGAAACATAGAAACATTTTAATTTTCCCATACATTTGTTGTGCTCATTTGTGAGCTTCCCTACCCATGCCGTCAATAACGAGCAACTTATCGGCAATCAACGAAGGGAAATGATACAAAATCTCCGTGAACAAGGAAAAGAAGAAGAAGAAAGAAGAGGAAGAACGCAAGAATGAATCATCAATCAATTATCGTTAACTGGTCCTACAATAAAAAAAAACAATTCTGGGTGACCAAACCATTCTACTAAACAGTTATTTCACAAATATTGCAACGAATAATAATCACAGTAATCGCGATTAATGAAAAAGGGAACCATTAAAAAAAGATACAGTGCACCATTTACGGTTGAAGCACGAAAATAATTCCCTGGAGGTGAAGGAGACTGGGAAGAAGAATTCAGCGTCTGTAAGAGTAAAAGGCGGGATTTAAGGAGATGGTCTAATCTTTCATACTTGAGTGGTAGTATTCAAATTCAGAGTGCCAAGGAAAATATATCATATTAGTGCTCAATCTATATCTATAAAAATGGATTTCTGTCTGTCTGTCTGTCTGTATGTATGTAGGGGTTGTTGGGGCCGGGGAACGTTCTTAGGATAGTGCGAGACCCCTTCTCCTTCTCTAAGGGAGGGGGGGAGGTGGGTGCTGCCATACAAATGAAACATAAATTTCTGCATTACTCGAGAATTAATCAAGCAAACGAAACTAAATTTGGTATGTGAAGGTTTTAGTGGGCAAGAAACGTTTCTATGGTGAATAGACACTTCCCCCCTCTCTAACAGGGGGCCGCCATACAAATAAGGCATAAATTTCTCCGTAACTCAAGAACTATCAAGCAAATAGAGCCAAATTTGGCATGTGAAGGTTTAAGGGACAAGAAACGTTTTCATGATGAATAGACACTCCTCCCCCCTCTCTAAGAGGGGCTGCCATACAAATGAGACATAAATTTCTCCATAACTCAAGAAATATTCAAGTAAATAGAGCCAAATTTGGCATGTGGAGGATTTAGGGGGCAATAAATTTTTCTATGGTGGTGATGAATAACTCCAGAACTAATCAAACATGGCATAGAGAGATTTTAGCGATCAATAAACGTCTCCATGGTAGTCCGACACTGCTCTCCCCTCTCTCATGGTAGGCTACCATACAAATGAAACACAAATTTCTGCATAACTCGAGAACCAATCAAGCAAATCGAGCCGAATTTGGCATGTGGAGGTTTTAGGGTACAATAAATGTTTCTATGGTGGTTAGATACCCCTTCGCTCCTCTCTAAGTGGGAGTGCTGCCATACAAATGAAGAAAAATCTACATAACTCATGAACTAATCAAACAAACGAAAACAAATTTGGCATATACAGAATTTAGGGTGCAATAATTGTTTATATGGTGGTTTGACAGTCCTTCACCCAAGTGGCGAATGAACTGAAAAGTTTAAAGCCTCTTAAAAACAAAGCAGCAAGCAATTCTTCACCCTCTCTAAAGGCAAGGGAGCTGCCATACAAATGAAAACAAACTTCTACATAACTCGAGAACTAATCAAACAAATGGAGCCAAATTTGGGATGTGAGGATTTTTGGATACGAGAATGTTTCTATGATGGTATGACACCCGCCCCTTCTCTGAAATGGAGAGGGAGTTCAGTAAAAAATAATACACATATTTGAACCAAACATATTCCAGCTGAAAATAACAATTGAAAATTTTCGGAAAACTATGAAGAAAATAGTAAAATATTAGGGAATTAGGGAATAGGAAAATGATGTTCTACAATGACATATTTAGTGACAAACGTTGTTAGTCCATTTGATGTTTGCACTAACGAAATTGATATTTGTTCGAAAGTGGAAATGGATTTTAATGTGATAAAACGCACTCTTACATCTCCTTCTATCTATATAAAAAAACTGATCACCGGATATGTTGATAATAGCAAAACTCGAGAAAGGAATTGTTCGATTTAGGACTGTCTTTATTCTATCTATCATATCTGACTAATTTAAACAACGGAATTCCATGCCAAAGCCAGAAGCTTCTATTCTAAGCCGATCCAGACTTTTGAAGACTTTTATGTAGTTTTCGAATAGAAAAAAAGGTTAGGTTTTGAAATTTTCATTGCTTAAGGGGGGGGGGTTGTATTTTGGTCCAAAATCCGGATTTTAATGAAGGAAACCTCTAATGGAAAAAAACGCTTATTATTTGACCAAAATAACATGCATGTTATATGATGAACATGCCCTATGTGGGGTTAGTTCATCAGTTTATTCTGAAATATTAAGTCGTTAAATAAAAGAAAAATATGAAATAAATGATTCTCTGATTATTTTGAATTGAATGGGTAAAATGTAAGCTTCATTGTTGTACATAACATTCTAACGCAAAACTTCATACTACAAAGTTATAACCAAATTTATTCAAAAATGGCCAACTAGCCCCACCCTACCCTACGACATCTAAAGTGTATTCATTCCAGTGTATCTAAATGCAACACATATGGACAAAATGGACGGCAGTAACGCGCATTCTCGTTCGTTGGACCACGATCCTTCCGAATGGATCGATTTCTATTTAACCTATGTTCTATGATGCTATCGAATGTTTTCCGTTTTTTCGTTTGCTATTTCAAACTTTTCCATCACAGCGTATACACACCGGATGAAAATTCATTCTGCATTTCTCGAGCTTCTTTTTTTTTTGTTTCACATTCACTGAGTTCAATACTTCACAGTGTTCAAAGATTCAATCAACATTTTCCGCGCTATCCTCCTCTCGTACCTTAAAACGGGTTTTTTATTCAATTTTGAGTGGAGCATTTCAATTGCAACAAACATCGTTCTATAGAATCAGTTTTTTTGTATTTTAACAGAGATTTTGAATAGTTTGAATAAAACAATCGGCTTAAAATGGAACTAAATTGAAACGTTTGAACTAAATCGAGTCATTCTATGACAAAGCTTTTACCACCGTCATTGATTCGTCCTCTGCAATCGCTCAGCATAGGCTTTCATCCATAGGAACCAAAGTCTGAACATCACTCTCAACTACAATCCAATCACGATAAACCCATTACCAGGAATTAACCGAACCATTTCGTCGTCGCCATCGCTTCCACGAGAACTTAGCCTCGATATTTGATTCCCTGATTTGGGCTTTGATGTTCAATTTGCTCGTTACTAAAAGCTCTCTTTCCGATGATTAGCAAAAAACGCCGCAACGAAAACCGGATGTGTAGGCTGGAGACGAATTGCTTTGCATCGATTCTTGAAAGCGACCAATTTTGTCCTCTTGTTTGATGAAAGTGGTTGTAAAACAACTACCACCCTACCAGCCTTTCAATCCGTCGTCGTTTGATGCCGCCGACGCCGAAGTGGCACCATTTTGTTCCGCGTCGTTTGGATTCCCAATTTCGTGGTTACGAGATCTGTGAAAGAGGGAACTCAGCCAAATGCTGTCTTCGAGGACTGGAATCAACCCCCAGAAGGGAAGCGAACGCTAATCAAAGCACACAATGCGTCGTCATGCTGGGAAAGCTTCTGTATTTTTGTTTGTGATTGGATTCCAATTTGGATTGGCACTTGAAACGGAACGTTCGCTCTTGGCTTAAATGAATTAATTTGCGGAAACGATTCGGCAATCAGAAGCAATCACTGATGGAACAATGAACCGGAGCTTGGAATAAAGTTTTATAGTGCATAAAATATATTTGATTGGATAATACATCCTCTTCTTTGTCAGTATCGTTTTCGTAATCGATCAATTACGGCTTTGCCGATTGTAACCATATCTCACCAGAATTCAATAAAGAGTCACACCCCTCGATTAGAGCCCGACATTATATTTACTTATCTATCTCTCAACGGCGGTAAATCCATCACGGAACGACACAACAGGGAACACTCAACCATCAACTCAGCGGGGAGTGAAAGGATCCTATTCACCCCATCAACCCCACGGCACGGAACGTCATCAGTCAGTTAGTCTGCGAGGCGCTCAATCAAGTCAACTACGAACTTCGGACAGCAGCGGAAATGTCGCTTCCTCACGGGGAATAACGTTATGTGGTGGAATCTGAATTCGGCTCAATAGGCTAGAACCCATCTTCCTTAGACCGCCGTGGAGAGGACATCTCACATCTCCAAAACGACGGTGGCTTTTTTCATCACCATTGGGAGTATTAAATTATTTGTAATGGCTTTTTAATGGCGTCACGGAGTGGTGGTTTTCTATGGTTCTTTTTTGCCTCATTGGAGGAGCATCATGTGGGTGGCCACGAGATGGTGTGTGATGTTCGCCTTCAACTGCCAACTGTGTGAAGCGAAGCAGAAACGATTATGGTGATGACGAGAATTGGTCCCACTGCTGGCAGTGACAGTCGAGTGGCTGTTTGGCGACAGATGACACCGGGATAACACATTTACTGGAGGAGGTGATTTTGGGTCGGTTTTATATTCGAATAGACATTGTGTTTATAACAAAAAACTTTTGCATTCTATGCGGTGTTATACCTTGGAGAATATGTGTATCACACCTCTGAGAAACGCTAATGCGCACGAAAATGTCGGTGATAATCAAGAATTGGCCTTAAGGCTCTCCGAGCTATGATTCAATCCAACCATCCGTTCCCAGATGGGACAATGTTAGTGAACACTTCAGCTTCACAGAATGAATTGAATGTCTGGTTGAAACTTTGACACAGTGCGATGTTGGACGAGATTCATGGGAACGGTCACTGTATGCGAAGTAAAAATACAATTCCAGACCGGAAAATATCTTCAACAGATTCGCCATTACATACCAGTGAGCAAAGTTTGTACAATCGGGACCATGAATTAGTTCTCATTGTTTTTTTTTAATAGAAATAAATGATATATTTGAACTAAATCGTGAAACATGCAACTGAAAGTATTGTCCTGGTCAGAAAGATAATACAATGTAATGGGTTTCTCATATTTTTGGAAGAATTTGAATCATGTGTGAGGTGAGCGATTTTTTTTCTTTACTAGCTGACCTGGCGAACCTTATCCCATCGAAAATATTAGGTAGGGGAAAAAGTTATCCATTATTTTCTCGGTAGCTGGCTTTAGTGATCAATATCTCGCGTAATATCTATCATACAATTAAGTTTAGGCTCGTTGTAAAGATGCTATTTCACACTAAAAAAATCTGTTGCTCTTTTTTTGTTCGTTCCATTCAGTTGTGAGTTACAGGGTGTTAACAATGGATGTCAACAAAGAGAAAATTCGGTACATTTTACACTTTTTCAGTTATAAATGCGAAAATGCAAGCCAGACCGCTGAAATTTGAAATTGTGTTTATGGTGCTGATACTGCAACAGTTAAACAGGTGCAATTTTTTTTTTGAATTAAAAAAAATTATTATTTTTAGGATAATACACTAAATTCAGATCTTTACTGTCAACAAATGGACCATTTGAAGCTAGCGGTTGACCTGAAACGTCCAGAATTGGTCAACAGAAGAGATGTTGTGTTCCATCAGGATAACGCAAGGCCACACAGTTCCGAGAGCATGATTGGGATGTTTCAATGCATCCTCCATATATTCCGGACCTGGAATCAAGTGATTATCACCTTTTTCTCGCATTGCAAAATTTCCAGAATGATAGGAAATTGAAGAGAAGATTGTAAAAATCTATTGCTAGAGTTTTTCGCCAATAAGGATCAAGACCTCTATGATAGAGAGAGTCTCTCGCTTACAGTCGTCCAATGTAGACGTGTTTTTCGGCCGCTCCGTGTGTGTGGTTATTCCAATTGAGGGGTTGAAATGGGTGTAAGTGATTTGATCGATTTCTCTACATCGACTCTCTCTTTTGGTCATAACTTAGCTGCAAATACATACTCAGTTGTATTTGACAATGTGGAAGATAGGTCAGAACCTCATGTATCGGATTCTATAGCAAACTTAAATTGAATCGTTTCTGCAGTTGAGTTATCAACTAAAGAAAAAGTTGATGAAGAGAAATCGATCAAGGCACTTACACCCCTTGCATTCTAAGCCCCTCAATTACAATTCGACAATACAACGAAAAAGTGGTATTTTCAGTTGCAGTTCATGGCGTTCGGCGTGATTTGTAGGAATTCCGTCAGTGAACTGGTTTTGGGGTTAATATTTCATGATTAATGAAGAAGATCTGAAGAGTCATCGACCAACATGTTTAGACATGTTCCGGCTTTGTTTCTTTTACTCTCACCGGTGTGAGCAATCGGTTGGCGATCGCGAGTTTTTTCCGTCGGTGTAATATGTGTGGAGTGGAGTAATTTGAAAATCGATGAAAAAAATTAATTTGGAAAGGCTGAAATTATTATCTGCAAGTGAAAATTGTGTCTGAAGAAAGATATATGCGCGTCTGTTTTCAGTTTGCTTAATTCCGTATTATAGTTTCCGTGTTTTTGTGATGTGGCTTGAGTTGTGCCACAAACATGTGAAATGAAATGTACGGTCAGAAATCCAATATTCAATTCAAGTTTCGTTCCATTAAATGCAAGTAGTGCTAATGGCAAAAAATTCGCGTCATGTTCGTTCGTGTGCGGTTGCTCTTTTTTTTTGACGTGGGACTACGTCTAACCGGAATATATGGAGGGTAAAATGAAAACCTAAACACAGAACATGCAGGAAAAAATGAAAGATTTCGAATGCTTATAACTCGAACATTTCGTACTGGATAGGAGAAATGTTTGCATCACTTGATAGGGAATATTTCTACGCATCTATCGCAACTAACAAAATGTTGTTTTTCATTAGATAAACAATTGAATAACTGTAAAATATTAGGCGTTATCTAAACGCCCTAACTGCATCGTTTTGATTGGCCCGATTTACGGTTTCCCTAACACAGCCATCAAAACCAAGCAGCCTTGGGGAAATCGGAATTGCAAATACATGAAAGTAGGGGGACTTTTGTTCTCATCGAAAAATGTTCCCTAACACAGACTTTAAAACCAAGCAGTGAAATCGGCATTGCAAACACACGAAAGAGCCTAGAGGCGAGTGAACTGAAAAGTTTAAACCCTCTTAAAGCCAAAAAGAAGAAAAAGAACACACGAAAGTAGGGGGAGCTTTTATTCCCACCGAAATGTGTTCCCTAATAGAGATTTCTAAACCAAGGTGCCTGGAGAAATCGGTATTTCAAATTCATGCAAGTCGGGGGTATTTTTGTTCCGACTGGAATGTGTTTCCCTAACACAGACTTCAAAACCGAGGTTTCTGGGGAAATCGGCTCTGCAAATAAATGCAAACTGCGAGTACTTTTGTCCTCGCTTGCCTTTGTGCAGAGTAGAATATGTCTGTCCTAACATGATCTTCTAAACTTAGGAACCTGGGAAAATCGTGCAGCCACTAGAAGCGAATGAACTTCCCAGTTTCAAGCAAATTCGAGATTCGAGAAGTATGTACACTTTTGGGATGTAAACTTCAGAGGGAAATGTAAAATAAAATAATCGTTTGATAATTTTTTTTTTGTCTTTATTGGAAAGATTTTCAGCCTTAGGCTGGTTCATCAAACGTTTGATAATTCTTCCGTACATATATTTTGTTCTAGTCATCATACCAAACGTAAAAGGTCCGTCATTAAATTTACTTGTAACGAAGAACAATCAATCACAATAAATGAATTGACTTTACACGGCATTTGTTCATTTTTTTCACTCACAGAGCAAATATATTGAACTCAATTGAATTTGGAAACTGTTTCATTCAATCAAGAATTTAATCAATACAAACGAATGATTGCTAAGCTAAGGTAGTTCCACGTGAACCTTGCGGTTATATCATAGATATAACCCACTAATTTTTCTCTCTCTCTCTCTCTCTCTCTCTCTCTCTCTCTTGCGAACTTCAATGTGTGTGCGTGTGCCGTAATAATGCTTTTAACATAACGCTGTACAAGTTCAGCACGAGCACATATGATGGAAGCAGTGATATTATCACTAAAAAGAGGAGTCCTGTGATCCTGTGAACAATATTGAGATTATTGCAGCTAAGTTGATAAAATAAATGTATATTTTTCAGATTCAGAAATAGTGTTAGTAGTAAAGTGCTAGAAGAACATTTTTGTTTATATATGACAGCGAAAGAAACTGACGTGATGAGAGCGGAGTATCTGCGGTTACCCATACAAGTGAAAGTGAACGAAGGGTTATAGATGAAAGCGATAGAATGCATCATGAAACATGATCTCGTACATCACATCGTCCACCAGAAACGGTTTTTTTTCTCTCTTCACATTAATTTTTTCTTATCTGTGTGTTGTTGATGAATAGAAGCAGATCGTTTTGGTACAGGTTTATTTTCTCTGCTATGATGTTTGCGCTCTGCTAACCAAAATGGAACCAGTGTGGAATTAGTATAAACATAGTACAGTCATTCGCCACTAATTGTACATACCTGTGACGCGACACGAATAATTGAACATTTTTGCCTTTAATTACATTTTTTAATCATCCTTTGTGCAAATTTCAACGATCAATTTTTAGGAGTGTTTTCAACCTAAATTATGTATTTTAAACTCTTTTCCAATGGTTATTTGTTAAATTTTCAATGACTTACATGTTTTATCTTGTTTTGCACGTTGTGTTGTGTTTGTTGATATGTCTAATTACAAGTCACAATCTGATGCGACACTGAGTGATGCATCGGTATGTCCAATTAGAGGTGAATCACTGTAGCTATAATAGTTTTAGTGTGTTAATTTATGTTACAATGCAGGACGATTATTTCTAGATGACTTTTTATGGTTACCTTCTCAGGTTTCTCAAAGATGGCCATCCGTCGCCGTGATTGGGGTAAATAAAGACTACGATCTCAAAATATATCGTCGAATTGAGCCATCATGGAGGTGTTCATTCGATAAACTTTTTAGGTAACCTAGTATTAATAATCTCCGGCGTCAGGGTCCGTGTTAACATAATCACATCACTTACCGCAGTGAATCCTGATTAACTAACAACTAATAACTAACAACCCATGATAGTTCCCATGATAAACGCTAGGGAACCACGCTATAGAGGCGACCCTTCTGGCGGCGAATGTCATACTAACATTCCTTCCCTTCCTCTGGTGACTGTAAGGACGTGGCCGGCGTCGTTATTGACCATTTAAAGCTCGAATCTCCTAAAATTGCACAACGAGAATGATTAGTTAGTCCCAAGCGTCATTCTGTGTGTTCTTTGTGCAATTTGTTTGGTTCAGGTCAATCACGGAGAGCAACTACGAATTGTACAGTCTACCCAAGCTCAAGCTCAATAAGGATCAAGACCTCTATGATTGACACATTCTGAAGCTATCTATATGACTGAAACAAATTATACCACAAAACAGTGTATATTTGACCCAAATCGGACAATCCGAAGCATATAAAACAAAAAGTTTTGAGTTTCACCCATGTAGGAGTCTATCTAAGTTAGCTGGTTTCCGGATTGTGGACGGGAAACTATTGGCGTGAATAAGTAGTCGAAACGAAAATAATTAATTACTCAATTCGATATTGTGTCTTCTCCACGATATAATGTACGAAGCGCAGTCACCACGGCTAGTGAGGCTGAAGTTATCGTCGCATCCTATTATATCCATCCGTCTTTCGGGATTAGAAACCTACTACAGGTTGGATTCGATTATATACAGACTCGATTATATGTGATTCGATTATATACAATTTTGGACTCGATTATAGTTTGGAATTTTTGACGTGGGACTACGTCTAACCGGAATATATGGAGGGTAAAATGAAAACCTAAACACAGAACATGCAGGAAAAAATGAAAGATTTCGAATGCTTATAACTCGAACATTTCGTACTGGATAGGAGAGATGTTTGCATCAATTGATAGGGAATATTTCTACGCATCTATCGCAACTAACAAAATGTTGTTTTTCATTAGATAAACAATTGAATAACTGTAAAATATTAGGCGTTATCTAAACGCCCTAACTGCATCGTTTTGATTGGCCCGATTTACGGTTTCCCTAACACAGCCATCAAAACCAAGCAGCCTTGGGGAAATCGGAATTGCAAATACATGAAAGTAGGGGGACTTTTGTTCTCATCGAAAAATGTTCCCTAACACAGACTTTAAAACCAAGCAGCGAAATCGGCATTGCAAACACACGAAAGTAGGGCTAGCTTTTGTTCCCACCGAAATGTGTTCCCTAATAGAGATTTCTAAACCAAGGTGCCTGGAGAAATCGGTATTTCAAATTCATGCAAGTCGGGGGTATTTTTGTTCCGACTGGAATGTGTTTCCCTAACACAGACTTCAAATCCATGGAGCGTGGGGGAATCGGCATTGCGAATTCATACAAATCGGGGGTATTTTTGTTCCGATTGAAATGTGTTTCCCTAACACAGACTTCAAAACCGAGGTTTCTGGGGAAATCGGCTCTGCAAATAAATGCAAACTGCGAGTACTTTTGTCCTCGCTTGCCTTTGTGCAGAGTGGAATATGTCTGTCCTAACATGATCTTCTAAACTTAGGAACCTGGGAAAATCGTGCAGCCACTAGAAGCGAATAAACTTCCCAGTTTCAAGCAAATTCGAGATTCGAGAAGTATGTACACTTTTGGGATGTAAACTTCAGAGGGAAATGTAAAATAAAATAATCGTTTGATAATTTTTTTTTGTCTTTATTGGAAAGATTTTCAGCCTTAGGCTGGTTCATCAAACGTTTGATAATTCTTCCGTACATATATTTTGTTCTAGTCATCATACCAAACGTAAAAGGTCCGTCATTAAATTTACTTGTAACGAATAACAATCAATCACAATAAATGAATTGACTTTACACGGCATTTGTTCATTTTTTTCACTCACAGAGCAAATATATTGAACTCAATTGAATTTGGAAACTGTTTCATTCAATCAAGAATTTAATCAATACAAACGAATGATTGCTAAGCTAAGGTAGTTCCACGTCAACCTTGCGGTTATATCATTGATATAACCCACCCATTTTTTTTATATTTCAAATATGACTTATTTTAGGAAGAAATGTAACCTTTCATTGTTAAGGTGTAATTTAAGTGGCTATTACATGTTGGGCAAAAATCGGGTTTTTAGAAGATTTTGCTTGAATTTTCACCAGGAATTGTATATATCGATATTGCAGCCAAATTAAAAAAGATAGTTGGGTGTCAAAGAACAAATTGTAGAGCGGTTAGAGAGCTTCAATTTAATTGATAGAAACAATCTAGTTGAATATAAATTTTTATGATGCAATTAATAATAACACATTAAAAACTAATAACTTTAAAGTATTAAAGTATTTTAAAGTAATTTAGATGTACCACTACTACGAGGGTGATTAAAAAAATGCCTCAGTGCCTCGCGGAAAAATAAAGTTAGGGCAAAAAACAAGGTGATTTTCGTAATCTACGTTTTATTTTCTATTTTTCTACATAATCTCCGTAACGTTCGAGGCATTTTCTATGTTTTATTTATTGTCGTCAATCAAAACTGTAGACCGATACATTCTTAATACTACTTAAAACTACTTACTTAAGGAGGTATTCTAGTATAGAGACACGAATTTCGGACGTTTTTTCGAGCTCCGTAAAAATAAAACAAATAATATTTTTATTATCGATTATATCATTTTTTGTTCATCTATTTCTTAACAATAAAACAAAAATTTGAGGGAGAAAAAATATTCATAACTAGAATTGATCGGAGCTGATGAAGTGAGAGTGTTCAAAAAAAGTTGTGGCATGGCGTACACGATTCCAGCCCTTCTGGTTATCTGAAACAGATATATCGAACAGATTCTGAATTAGTGAAGATGCCGCTATCGCATGAATCTCGGACAAATCAAAAACATCTTTTTGACGAAATGGCGGCCGTTTGAAAAACAAAATGCGGTTCAAATGCTTTTTCTTACGTTTCCCGTTTTTTTTAAATAGTAAAATTTAAAAAGTATGATTTTTAGAGGTTCATGCGATAACGAAATGCCTGCGGTTCAGTATAACTTGAGATATCGTGTACGCCAGTTTGAGAAAACTAAAATGGTTCTAACTCGGTAAATAATAGGATTTTCGATAAGTCATTTCTAGGGTATATTCTTGAATGTCTAAACTACAGAATTATGAAGGAAAAAGAGTTTTATTTTTTTCAAATCTGTAGACTAGAATACTCCCTTAAAACTAAAAAAAACTAAAAAGAGCTTCCTGGATAATGTATCCGTTTAATTCCAAAGACGATTTTTATAAGTTACATAATCAAAAACTGTTTTGACGTAGGACTACGTCTCTCATTTCTATACCGGGGTGTAAAATCAAAGTTTCGAAAACGAAAGCGTTACGCCGGAGACCGAGATTTTGAGCGTTAATAGCTCCTAAACAACTGAACGAAATGGTATGATAAACACTTCATTCGAAAGATAAAATGTCTACGCGTTCTATACTTGTTACTTTTTGATCCAAAAACTTGTTTCAATAGTCTTAAAATTGCTTTCAAAAAAGGCTATTGAAATCACCAATCGGTATATAAGCGAGCGCCTCTCGGAAATCCACTCAGTTCTAATTGAACAGCGATTGGAGCATGTTGTCGCTGTTGTGGTGAAGCTCTTCATTTATCATGAAAGCGCGGATGAACGGTGTCACCAAGAGCCTGTTTGTGCACCTTAGGCCAGAAGGGAATCCATCAGGAGGAGAGTGATGCCACAAACGGTTCCCCGGGAAGACATCGCTACACACACATACACGCGCGGAATTCTTTCCGTTTGGATGCCATTCAGAATCGAGAAAGTTCCGGATAGATCTAATCATTTCTGGAAAATAATCTGCCAGTTCCTCTGGGAATTTAAAAATACATTCATGTGAAAGAGTTTATTTGAATGTTTTCTATTCATGTAAATATCTAATCGTTACTGAAAATAATCTGCCAGTTCCTCTGGGAATTTAAAAATACATTCATGTAAAAGAGTTTATTTGAATGTTTTCTATCCATGTAACACTGTGACCAAATACATTTGGTTTTGTGATTTTTCAATCAATCGCAATTAACAGGATAGCTTCTGAAGATTATTCTTCCCCATCAGTAGGATATTTCCGTATCCAATATTGTATGCGCCCGCAATCGATTATTGCTCAGTCGCCGAAAGTTCCGAGCTCAGAGAGTTCATTCCCCTCTAGTTTGCCTTCCAAATTGCCATCGTAAACCACACCTTCTCTCGATTCAATCACACACAAAAAGCATACTTAAGCGATATTCTGGTGGTGAGACACATTCATTTTTCGTGAGGACATCGACAAGACAACATCGTTGCCTAACGTGCTGGAGGAGGTGGACGGCGAAGGATCGACACATACACGCGCAGAATTCTTTCCGTTTGGATGCCATTCAGCATCGAGAAAGTTCCGGAAAGATCTAATCATTGCTGGAAAATAATCTGCCAGTTCCTCTGGGAATTTAAAAATACATTCATGTGAAAGAGTTTATTTGAATGTTTTCTATCCATGTAACACTGTGACCAAATATTTTTCAATCAAGTACTATTAACAGGTGGTTATCGAGTTAGTATTAACCACTGGTGGGCTTCCAGTATCGAGGAAAATGTGGAAATATCTAATCGTTGCTGGAAAATAATCTGCCAGTTCCCCTTGGAATTGAAAATTACATTCAAGCGAAAGAGTTTACTTTAATGTTTTCTATCCATTAAATATCCATATAATACATTTGGGTTTGTGATTTGTCAATCAAGTACAGTTAGCAGGTTAGCTTCTGAAGATTATTCTTCAGAACAAGGTTTTGACGTAGGACTACGTCTAACCGGAAGCTATAGGGGGTGAAATGGAAATCTAGGCACTGAACAAGTAGGAAAAAATGCAAGATTTGGAACGCTTATAACTCGAGCATTTCTCAATAGATCGCAAAGGTTTTTGCATCAATTGATAGGAAATATATCTACGCATCTATCATAACGAATAACATTTCATTTTTCTTGAGATAAATAATTGAATAATTGTGAAATATCAAGCATTGTCCAAATACACTATGTGCCCATTTTTGATTGGTCCATTTTGTGCTCCTCAAATCGTACCGACCAAAACGGGCAACCAGAGCAGCAGCGAAATAGAATGAAGCACGATTGGAAAGGAAAAAGAAAAAAATGAGGGAAACATTGGTCGCAGTCTCACACATGTGTAATTCTCGAGCCAGCCAGTCAGCTTAAAAATCCCCTCTCCGCTGCCGTAACGATCATTCTCATCCGAACCGTACACCACATCGTTTCGCATCACCTCACATCAACAAACCAACACAAGCAGCCATGGTTGGATATGGCAAAGGAGGAAAAGTGAAGGGAAAGGCAAAATCCCGCTCGAACCTTGATCTGGAGTTCCCGCTCGTGTTGATCTGGAGTTCCCCGCAAGGGTAGCTAGGTCGAGCGCGTTAGTACCTGTGTACCAGTCCACCTAGCCGGCGTTATATAGTTTCGGCCGCCGAAGTGATCGAGTTAGCTGGCAAAGCTGCTCGCGACGATAAGAAAACCTGCATTCGGAACAGAACACATTCGGTTCGGTGGACATCAAGACAACAGGCAGTTGCAGCGAGTGGCGAGTGGCAAACACAATCGCAAAACGGCATCAGGTAGCAGAAGAAAAAAATTTGTTCTTTATACAAACTGCTTTGGTGGCAAATCCAGAACAAGCCGGCTTCGAGGGCGTTCGAAATGGTTTTTTTCAAAACCACGAGTACTAAGTTTTCTAAATTGGAACCATTCCATAAAACAAGGCGCTTTTCAGGGCCATTAAACCTTCCAAAAAAGAGTTTAGGAAATAAAGTTCAATGCTTTCTAAAACATTATCCAAAATAATAATAAAACACAAATTGATGTTTTCATAATTTGTTTGCCAGGATCTGATGAGTATGTGAATTTGGCAGTTGTTTTGAGCTTATTGATAGTTGGGGACTTTCCTAATTATTCAATTTTCACCAATTCTTAAATTGTTTCCAGATTTAAAGTACAGTAATCTACAATTAGTTCGACATTTAGCTAATTTGACGGACATGTAATGCGACTTATTTAGTTGGACATTTTTGTAAACATAGAGATCCAAATTATGGCCCCACATTGAAAGTCGACACTGTACCACTGTCATCGCAAATGTTCAATTACAGGTTAAAATTACCTCCAATCCGGCACTGAGTGGTGGTAATGCGACGTGCCATTGAATGTAATTTACTGTAAAATATGTCACAAGCTGGATAGGAAGAAATTTTCCAACTGTGAAAGCTGTGGCGAGTGGCAAATGCAATCGCTAAACAGAAAGGTTTAGCCGAACAAGATGGGGATATCGAGTGATAACAAAACAATAAACTCTTTAGACTTTTTGTGATCCTGAAAAGGACCTTTTTTAGCCTGTATGTGAATCCAACGAGCGAACAAATCGTAATGAATGTATTTTTTTGCCATCGCTCCCTTTTAACGGTCATTCGTTCGTTTCGTTGGACTCGCCCCTTTGGCTGAGTCTGCCGATTTGTCTCTATCCTGTGAGTGTGTACCGCTAGAGTATAAAACACGCGGACCCCAAAAAAATATCTTATTTTCTTTCAAACCGTAAACCCGTGTGGTTGTACGGCATCGGCATCGTGTACTCAACAAAGGAGGAAAAGAGAAGGGAAAGGCAAAATCCCGCTCGAACCGTGGTGGTCTGCAATTTCCCGTAGGTGTATCCGCCAATTGCACCGGAAAAGGTTGCTAGGTCGAGCGCGTTAGTACCTGTGTACCAGTCCACCTAGCTGGCGTTATATAGTTTCGGCCGCCGGAGTGATCGAGTTAGCTGGCAAAGCTGCTCGCGACGATAAGAAAACCTGCATTCGGAACAGAACACATTCGGTTCGGCGGACATCAAGACAACAGGCAGTTGCAGCGAATGGCGAGTGGCAAACGCAATCGCAAAACGGCATCAGGTAGCAGAAGAAAAAAGTTTGTTCTTTATACAAACTGCTTTGGCGGCAAATCCAGAACAAGACGGCATCGAGGGCGTTCGAAATGGTTTTTTTCAAAACCACGAGTACTAAGTTTTCTAAATTGGAACCATTCCATAAAACAAGGCGCTTTTCAGGGCCATTAAACCTTCCAAAAAAGAGTTTAGGAAATAAAGTTCAATGCTTTCTAAAACATTATCCAAAATAATAATAAAACACAAATTGATATTTTCATAATTTGTTTGCCAGGATTTGATGAGTATGTGAATTTGGCAGTTGTTCTGAGCTTATTGATAGTTGGGGACTTGCCTGATTATTCATTTTTCACCAATTCTTAAATTGTTTCCAGATTTAAAGTACAGTAATCTACAATTAGTTCGACATTTAGCTAATTGGACGGACATGTAATGCGACTTATTTAGTTGGACATTTTTGTAAACATAGAGATCCAAATTATGACCCCACATTGAAAGTCGACACTGTACCACTGTCATCGCAAATGTTCAATTACAGGTTAAAATTACCTCCAATCCGGCACTGAGTGGTGGT